>NW_020525613.1:0-119488 GCF_003368295.1 Carassius auratus | reverse complement strand
CGTCAAATCGTGCGGCCTATTCGGGAATGTGTGCTATGACTTTTATAAGCGATCGGGCGTACGATGTTCGTCCGGCGGGCGAAAAATCGGCGCGAAAAAACCCATAGACAACATGCGGGTCAACTTTGACGGATCGTAGCTCTGAGAGAGAATTTCGCAGAACACGTGAATCACCACATTTGGAGAGGCTATCAGGCTGTGCGAGAACATACCCCAGGGGGTATAAGTTGTACCCCTGGGGCGCAAGAGCCCCCCAAATTTGCCCCTAATACAAAGTATAGGGACGGGTTTTCCTACTATGGGAAATTACATAGGATTTTGTATTGAACATAACTCGGCATCACAGTGTCATAGAGACAAGGGGTGGGCTCATTTGAATCAGGCAACCAATCAGTCTCTCAGGATCACTGTGAATCTATCAAGCCACGCCCTAGCAACCATATAGAGCACCATAGCAACAAGCCCCATAGACTTCCATTGAAAAAGATCAAATGAATAACTTTGGATAGAAGTGTCATAGAAACATGAGGGTGGGCTCGTTTGACTCGGGCAGCAAACGGCCAATCATGTATCTCCTTCAACACTTCACTAGCCACGCCCTAGCAACCATTAAGAGCTACCTAGCAACCTTAAATCCAAAGATAGATATCTTAACATCTGAAAGACATAAAAGCATGGGGGTTTGGTTTATATTGTCAAGCAGACTTTGAAGTATCATCATTGGCAGCTGCAAGGCCACTCCCTAGCAACCAACCAGAGTACCCTAGCAACCATTTTTCAAAACCAATATCTCTGCATCAGAACATCGTAGAGGCATGGGGGGTTGGTTTATATTGGCAAGCAGCCTTTGGAGTATCACCATTGGCAGCTGCCAAGCCACTCCATAGCAACCAAATGAAGTACCCTAGCAACCGTTTTGCACGACCCTATATCTCTGCATCAGAACATCGTACAGACATGGCGGTTGGATTTTTTGACACATGCTAGCACACTGAACTTCCAACATGCTAGTCATGCTAGCAGTGATTAGCTACATGCTAATAGTGATTAGCTAAGTGCTCAAATGGGGCTAAGAACTCTATAATAACTACATAGTGACCATCTGTGACAACTACCCAACCACCAAGTAACATCATAGCAACCACCCTGGTTACCATAGCAACTGCCTAGCAACCACCCCGGTACGCTAGCAACCATATAGCAACACCCTAGCAACCGGCCCCAATTACCCTAGCAACCACCCTGTGTACCTTAGCAACGGCCCTAGCAACCATCATGGGGACCCTAGCAACCACCCTAGCAACCACCCCGGGTACCCTAGCAACCACATAGCAACACCCCTAGCAACCACCCCGATTTACCCTAGCAACCACCCTGGGTTCCTTAGCAACGGCCCTAGCAACCATCCATGGGGATCCTAGCAACCGCCCTAGCAACCACCCCAGGTACCCTAGCAACCACATAGCAACACCCTAGCAACCGCCCCCGATTACCCTAGCAACCACTCTGGGTACCCTAGCAACGGCCATAGCAACCATCATGGGGACCCTAGCAACCGCCCCTAGCAACCACCCCGGGTACCCTAGCAACCACATAGCAACACCCTAGCAACCGCCCCAATTACCCTAGCAACCACCCTGGGTACCTTAGCAACGGCCCTAGCAACCATCATAGGGACCCTAGCAACCGCCCTAGCAACCACCCGGGTACCCTAGCAACCGCATAGCAACACCCTAGCAAACCGCCCCAATTACCCTAGCAACCAACCTGGGTACCTTAGCAACGGCCCTAGCAACCATCATGGAGACCATAGCAACCGCACTAGCAACCACCCCAGTTACCCTAGCAACCACATAGCAACACCCTAGCAACCAACCTGAGTACCCTAGCAACGGCCCTAGCAACCATCATGGGGGACCCTAGCAACCACCCTAGCAACCACCCCGGGTACCCTAGCAACCACATAGCAACACCCTAGCAACCACCCCGATTACCCTAGCAACCACCCTGGGTACCCTAGCAACGGCCCTAGCAACCATCATAGGGGACCCTAGCAACCACCCCGGGTACCCTAGCAACCACACCTTAGCAACAGAGGGGCGAGTTTTGCCACTGCAAGCACCACTCACATTTTCTCAGGAAATGTACCTTCTAGTTATTATTAATTATTATTATTATACTAGATCCGTACAAATTTCGGCGCGTAACTAGTCCCGCAGTTTTTGTCACAGACCAACGAAACAGGCGTCAAATCGTGCGGCCTAATCGGGAATGGTGTGCTATGACTTTTATAAGCGATCCGGGCGTACGATGTTCGTACACCGGGCGATAAAACGGGCGAAAAAACGCATAGACAATGCATTGCGGCCAACTTTGACGGATCGTAGCTCCGAGAGAGAATTTCGCAGAAACACGTGAATCTCCACATTTGGAGAGGCTATCAGGCTGTGCGAGAACATACCCCGCAGTGGGGTATAAGTTGTACCCCTGGGGCGCGAGAGCCCCCCAAAAATGGCCCTAATACAAAGTATAGGGAGGACTTTTCCTGCTATGGGACATTACATAGGGATTTTGTATTGAACATAACTCTGCATCACAGTATCATAGAGACAAGGGGGTGGGCTCATTTGAATCAGGCAACCAATCAGGTCTCTCAGGATCACTGTGAATCTATCAAGCCACGCCCTAGCAACCATATAGAGCACCATAGCAACAAGCCCCATAGACTTCCATTGAAAAAGATCAAATGAATAACTTTGGATAGAAGTGTCATAGAAACATGAGGGTGGGCTCGTTTGACTCGGGCAGCAAACGGCCAATCATGTATCTCCTTCAAGACAACCTAGCCACGCCCTAGCAACCATTAAGAGCTACCTAGCAACCAAAATCCAAAGATAGATATCTTAACATCTGAAAGACATAGAAGTATGGGGGTTGGTTTATATTGTCAAGCAGACTTTGAAGTATCATCATTGGCAGCTGCAAGGCCACTCCCTAGCAACCAAACACAGTACCCTAGCAACCGTTTTGCAAGATCTATATCTCTGCATCAGAACATCGTAGAGGCATGGGGGTTGGTTTATATTGACGAGCAGCCTTTGGAGTATCACCATTGGCAGCTGCCAAGCCACTCCATAGCAACCAAATGGAGTACCCTAGCAACCGTTTTGCACGACCTATATCTCTGCATCAGAACATCGTACAGACATGGCGGTTGGATTTTTGACTCATGCTAGCACACTGGACTTCCAACATGCTAGTCATGCTAGCAGTGATTAGCTACATGCTAATAGTGATTAGATAAGTGCTCAAATGGGCTAAGAACTCTATAATAACTACATAGTGACCATCTGTGACAACTACCAACCACCTAGTAACATCATAGCAACCACCCAGGAGACCATAGCAACTGCCTAGCAACCAGCCAAAACACCCTAGCAACCGCCTAGCAACACCTTAGCAACCACCCCAAGTACCGTAGCAACTGCCTAGCAACCACCCAGGTTACCATAGCAACCGCCCTAGCAACCACCCTGGGTACCCTAGCAACCGCATAGCAACACCCTAGCAACCGCCCCGATTACCCTAGCAACCACCCTGGGTACCTTAGCAACGGCCCTAGCAACCATCATGGGGACCCTAGCAACTGCCCTAGCAACCACCCCGGGTACCCTAGCAACCGCATAGCAACACCCTAGCAACCACCCCGATTACCCTAGCAACCACCCTGGGTACCTTAGCAACGGCCCTAGCAACCATCATGGGGACCCTAGCAACCACCCCCGGGTACCCTAGCAACCACATAGCAACACCCTAGCAACCACCCCGATTACCCTAGCAACCATGCTGGGTACCCTAGCAACGGCCCTAGCAACCATCATAGGGACCCTAGTAACCACCCCGGGTACCCTAGCAACCACACCTTAGCAACAGAGGGGCGAGTTTTGCCACTGCAAGCACCACTCACATTTTCTTCAGGAAATGTACCTTCTAGTGTTACTATTACTATTCGCCTTGACAAAACTTTGGCACGCTACTCCTCCCGCATTTTTTGTCACAGACCCATGAATGAGGCGTCAAATCGTGCGGGATATTGAGGAGAGGTGTGCTATGACTTTTCTAAGCAATCGGACTTACGTTAATCATACAGCGGGCGAAGAAAATGTGTGAAAATATCCCATTGACTTAACATTGGAAAAACTATCTGACATCATATCTTTGGATCAGATAGTCATAGAGGCTTGGGAGAGGGCTCTTTTGACTCGGCCTATCAAGCAGTCCATAAGTAGTGACATAACAACTTCATATCCATGCCCTAGCAACCAATTTTAGCCCCCTAGTAACTGTTTAACTACATTTAAAAGCTGTATCTCAGCAAAAATAACTATATAGAAACACTGGCTTGGGCTTTTTGCATTCAGGCTGGTAAATAATCTTTAAATATCACCTCATAAACTATATAGTCACACCATAGCAACCATATAGAGCACCCTAGCAACCATGTAGCAATATAAATCCTTCTATCTCTGCTTCAAAACATCACACAGGCATCATGGGTGGCTACAGGGCGCAGAGTTTTGCCACTGCAAGCACCACTCACATTTTCTTCAGGAAATGTACCTTCTAGTGTTACTATTACTATTCGCCTTGACAAAACTTTGGCACGCTACTCCTCCCGCATTTTTTGTCACAGACCCATGAATGAGGCGTCAAATCGTGCGGGATATTGAGGAGAGGTGTGCTATGACTTTTCTAAGCAATCGGACTTACGTTAATCATACAGCGGGCGAAGAAAATGTGTGAAAATATCCCATTGACTTAACATTGGAAAAAACTATCTGACATCATATCTTTGGATCAGATAGTCATAGAGGCTTGGGAGAGGGCTCTTTTGACTCGGCCTATCAAGCAGTCCATAAGTAGTGACATAACAACTTCATATCCATGCCCTAGCAACCAATTTTAGCCCCCTAGTAACTGTTTAACTACATTTAAAAGCTGTATCTCAGCAAAAATAACTATATAGAAACACTGGCTTGGGCTTTTTGCATTCAGGCTGGTAAATAATCTTTAAATATCACCTCATAAACTATATAGTCACACCATAGCAACCATATAGAGCACCCTAGCAACCATGTAGCAATATAAATCCTTCTATCTCTGCTTCAAAACATCACACAGGCATCATGGGTGGCTACAGGGCGCAGAGTTTTGCCACTGCAAGCACCACTCACATTTTCTTCAGGAAATGTACCTTCTAGTTTTATTATTATTATTTTACACAACATAAGAACACAGCATATGTTGTCTTTCTGTACATGGTTTTTTTTGTGCCTTAAAACAAAGGCAAAATCAATGTTACTGAAAAGAAAAAAGCTTTGATTTTCTTTTAAAAATATCAATTTAATAACAGGTCCCAGTATCAAGTCCTCACATAGTGTTTTTTTTTTTCAATAAGAGCTTCTCTATAATATGCAGGAAATGTCATTTCCTTGAATAGAAAGGCTTTTTTGTGAAATCTCCTGTTTCCTTCCATCCGGGTAACCGACACAAAGCTTGTATCCAGTAGGAGCCCCTGGTAAGAGGTCAAAGGAAGGCACCAATGCTTTCCTCTTACCGTGATGCTCGCCGTGTGCAGTGAAGATGGAGGCATGTCTCTCTCGTGTGGTGGATCTTGCTCAGAGTGGCTCACGAACCTCCCTCAAGGCAAACATCCACAATAATCCATGGGTTTCCAAAAAACATTAACAAAAAGACAGCAGAAAAATATGATTTGCAGATGGAAACAAAATAAATGGTGCAAAACGTGCACATTCATACGATCACACACATCTATATACTATGAGCACCTATACACACCCACACCCACCCACCGACTTACACACGCTAATGCACATACACAATGAGATGCAGGCACTCCATCTTGTCTCCAGCAGTCGTACATTCACACGGTGCTCTCTAGGATCCACTCTGAACTGGAAAAGGCATTTTTCTCACTGTCTAGATTTGAGTTCGCCATTTGGACTAGCATTCCATTCACGGACATACTCCGTTTGTAAAACACATTGCCCAGCTTCTGCGAGCCAATGTAGCAGTGATGTTTCGACAGGTTCTCGTTCAAAGAGTACCTGCGTTTAGCCCGTGCTCCTTCCACGGGCAGTGTCATATACTTGGACGAAGACGGACGAGCCCTCCTTAAAATGGGAGTGTCTTTGAAGCATGATGGAGGGGTTGGGACTGGCTCTTGAAGAGCGGTGGAGTTGTTGCGGTTGGTGTTTTGCGTCTCTGCACTGGGTAGCGCCTCTACTTTGGGCTCGGCGCCGGACGCCGGCACAGGCTTTGGCGCTGGTTTGCGCTTTGGCTTTAGTGACCCTGAAGAGCCAGGAGTTGTCCAGCTTTGGCTTACCAGGGAAGTGGAGGTGGTGCAGTCTTGGATGGAGGTCTCTGAGGTGTGGGTTTGGGAATCTGGAGGGGGAGGAAGAGGTGCGGCGGAGCTCTTTTTGCACCCCTCACCCTCCTCTAAGCTGAAAGCACCTTGTTTGGAGACAGACGGTGTGACGGTACACCCTTGGGATTGCGCGCCGTTGGTTTGAGAGTGCACGTCAGTGACCGAGGTCCCCTTGGCGGCGGCACCACTGTTGCACACCTTGTAGCGGATCATGAGGATGATGATGAAGACGAGGACGGAGGCGACAATTATGCCCCCGATGATGATGATCATAGTGCCGCCCAAGAACTGGGACTGCATGAAGTGGCAGCGCAGATATTCAGATTCAGTGGTGAACTGCACGCAGCCCACAACCCGCGTAGCTGTCAAGGAGGTAATGCCATCGTCATAAATAGCCAGCACACAGAGGTCATACTGTGTCCCGGCAGCCAGGTTATTCACCAGAAAGTTTTTACTCGTTGGGGGAATCATTCTGTTGGGTGAAGAAAAGAACAATGTTAGAATAAATCATGATACGTTTCATTCATCATTCATTTATTAAACAGCCGTAAGGCTCATGAGTGGTACGAGTTCCTGTTTTTTTTTTCATTTATCTATTGCAAAGCTGCACTTTCAGCAGTTATTACTAGAGTCTATACTATACTACAGCATGATTTTTCCATTCTAATATGATGATGTGGACCTTGCTTTCAATGTTGAAAAGAGTTGTGCTGCTTAATATTTCTTTAAAACTGCACTATTAATTTTCAGGACACCATATATTTAAAAAAAAAAAACTTATAATGCAACATTATAAAAGATTGCACAGGGCTCTGTACAGAGCACCCCTGTACTAAGCTATTGATAAATCTGGCAAATTTAGCCAGGATGCCGAGGTCACACCTCTACTCTTTTCGAAAGACATCCTGGGATTTTTAATGACCACAGAGAGTCAGGACCTCAGTTTAACGTCTCATCCGAAGGACGGTGCTTGTTGACAGTATAGTGTCCCAATCACTACACTGGGGCGCTAGGACCCACAGTGTTCTCCGCATAAACCACAGGGTGAGCACCCCCTGTTGGCCTCACTAGCACCTCTTCCAGCAGCAACCTAGTTTTCCCAGGAGTTCTCCCATCCAGGTACTGACCAGGCTCAGCACTGCTTAGCTTCAGTGGGAAACCGGTTTTGGGCTCCAGGGTGATATGGCAGCCGGCCATATCTTTATGTTACAATAAACACGTAAAACAAACTCTGATATCAGGACTATCTCTTATCTGTAGCGTCTACTCTGCTGCAGTCATGTTTAATCACATAATCTAGAGAGAGTAATTGTGAAACTGTGGTAAATCTTCTTCGGTTCTGTATCTATAGGAAGTCCTGCTGTACCTACAGGAGCCTGGGGTCTGCGTCAGACGTGAACAATAGAATCTCTTATCATCCTTCCCCGAGTGCCCAACCTGCCTCTTCTGCAGCCTGGCAAACATTCAGCTCATTCAGCCTGCTGAAAGAAGCGCTCTATGATTTCCCCATGCAAACTGACTGGATTTGGAGCACAAAGGTTCTCAGTAGAAGCGGTCTTGTGACACAGCCGGTCAAAGTGTTTCAGTTTGCTGGGTGAGAGCGTCTGCCGTCATACATACAAATGAACGGGGGCAAGCATTTTAATTGCAGGGTTGCTCTGAGTAACTGAATGTGTGTATAATGGTGTCAAGTTGCTAGGGTTGCATTTCACAAAATGGCTGAAGAAATTTGCATGGCTCTACTGTTTGAGTAACTACTGATTTTATGAAGTGAGACTTGAATATATCCTCCCATTTCTGGATGCTTCATTGTTAAACGTAACATCTAATTAGCTCACTGCTGTGACACTATTAGTGTCACTATGCCTGGATAGCAGAAGTTTCCTCTGTGGAGGAGGTTCTTGATACTAGCAGGCAGTTGGCGCTGTTAACGTGAAGAGGTTGAAAAGTTTACAATGCTTGGCAATGACAACAAATATTGGTTAAAAAACAAAACAAAACAAAACAAAAGTACAGAGAGATTTCTGGTAAGGTATGGATACTTTGTCAATGTTGTACACAATTAAAAGTCAAAGTATTCAGGCAAAAAAAATAAAGTTTCCACATTTAATTGTACTTAATATTTAATAGTAGCCTAAAGATTACTACTTTGTTTTTGAAAAAGACTGATGAAACCAGCATGGGATTTCTCATTAAAGTAACTTTGATTCTCAACTCTGCAGGACATTCCTTTTAATCACAATCTTGTTGATATTTTAGTGTTTCTTGGACTGATCGATGATCATCTCAAACCAGATTTGCTTAGGGTTATAACATGCACTGATTTAGATTAAAAACTCTACACTGAGGTGACTGAAAAAAAAAAGTCTCATCTCAAGGATGAATGACCACAGTTTTGGCCAATTACATTTTACCCAGATTGTTTTTTTTAGTTTGAAGTTCAAGGAATTGAGACTGCCTGGACTTGCTAACTCAGTAGGACAGACAAAAAAATAACTTATTTTTCAAAAAGAGTATAGATACAGTATGTGTCATGATGAGCAGTGAAATTAGTTTTTTTTTCTGTATTTTGAAGGTATAAATTAAATTACGAGAATTAAAAGTATGATTTTCTACCTTAGAAATATGACTGAGTATCAGTCTTCAGTTTTCCATGAAATAATTAAGCACAATTAACTCAAGTATTTTACACGTCTGAGAAATGAACACAGATTCTAATGAGAAGTGAATTGTGTACTTTGTAAATTGAAGGTCTAAATGAATTTACAAGGATTAAAAGCATGATTATCTGCCTTTAGAAATGTAACTGAGTAAATATATTAATGTTCAATGTGACTTGAATAAAGGAAAAATTCGGTTTTTACTATTAGTGTCCAAATCCTTTTATCAATATGCTTCTCCTGTGAAATGGCATTCCTTTTCGACACTTACACCAGACTACTTAACATACATTGTGAGATCCAATCAATCTCTCATTGAATATTCTGTATAACTCAGAAATACATTGTGTAAGATGTGAATGACATTTCATATTGACTTTAAGCTCAGGAGTGATAGTCGGAAGGTTATGGAACTCGAACAATCAAGATAACAGCCATCATTGTGCCCATGAGCAAGAAACTTGTCTCTTTTATAAGTTCATGGCACTTTTCTGCAGCTTTATCACATAAACAAATTCAACTGGCCTTGTTTTTGTGCCGAAAATCTGATTATAGTGCGTGTTTCACTGCGACCGGTCTGTTGCTAAATGTGTTAACTGAGAAGGGAGCACTTGATAACAACATGGGGTATCAGCCAGCTGCTTCTCTAGTAGAAAATAGGTCGAGATATATCAGTAGTCTTTTTTGTGGGCTTCATTTTCAACTTTTGTGTAAAGAGCTTCCCACACAATGTGCTCTGTACACAAATGATGAGGTAATGGCTTTGCTTCTGCAGTTTGTCTCATTGAACGTGAACACTCATGACCAGTGTTATTGCAATTAGCTGTCTGTGGCTCATTTAAAGCAGCCCATTGAGATAAAGTAAGCCAAAAAATGAATCTCTTTTTGATTCCCCCAAGTGAGTCTGCAAAGCACGCAATTATGAGAAAGTATTAATGAGTACAGTGTATGTGAAATGAAATACTGTTTGAGAGTACTAAAGCAGATCGACTAACACACATAATGGTTTCTGAATATTATCAACACTATAAACTATAGTGATTATTAAATTTTATACTTTAATACACTCTAGGTAGACACTCTTGCTAATCCTAATCAAAGAGGTTCATGGATTTTTTTCTGTGTTCAGTCTCCCAAGCACTCACAACTTCTTTAAACCATCAAACCAGACCAGGAAAGACAGGCTTAGGCTGGTTTAAGCGGTGTCTTTCAGCAGAAATAGCTGCAATAGAAAACAAATGACAAAATAAAACTATATTATCAAATATTCTGGTGCCCAAGTCTTCCAAACATTTGCCTAGTCCGCCACTGGTCAGTTGGTCATTGGTCAGTCCTGCCCCAAACTCACACTCTTGATATAAACACTGAAAAACTTAATTTAATTTAACTTAAAGTATAATGCTAATAAAAAGCTGGGCTACATTATGACTAATCACAACCACAAAAAGACAAAAGCACTGCACATTCTAAAAGCCAGGCTGCAAAAACTAACACAGCGAAAAACACCAGCATTATTAATTTAAGAGAACATTAGAAATGGATTTCTATTCGACCACTTCACATGGACATACAGCTAAGCATTGATTCATCCATCCATTAGAACAACACAAACTAGTGATGGATTTTTGCACTAATGTACAAAATACAAGGTCTTTTTTTCAGCTGGCCCCCTTAACACCTTGCTGTTGACTTAAAGGGCAAAAGTCAGTTCAATCATGCATCTAGACTGATCGTGTTTTTCAACTGCCTTTTAAATCAGATCGTTTGCTCTCCTCTTGCCGGTTGGTTTGAGAGTCTATTGTCAGACAGTTTCTTAAATTTCAATCTACAAATTACAATCTACAACTCATTTCAAACCATATACTGATATATCAGCCCTTTTGCCCAAATGTTTGAGCTGTATTATTTACGTGATAAACATGATGTTCTTTCCTAAGTTTTACTCCTTGGTCGTTTCACAGTGGGAATAAGTTGTCACTGTCCTTATGAACTTTTCTCTAAATGATGGTGGTGGGGCTTCAGTCACCAAATCCAAACGAGCAAAATGAACATAGACACTGCAACAACAAAAAACAATGACTAACAATAACTGTTCAAAATCCACTGCAAGAAATGGCTAAACAACTAGCTTGCTTCCTAATCTAGTTTTCTAATAAACCTGGCATTATATATTATGAATATTGTTGGTTCTTTGACAAATTGCTCTTAATTCTCTTTTGTACACTCTCAGGAAATAATTTCAAAAGTTGCACCTCTAGGGGTACAACTGCTAGTAACTGGGCCAGTACCCTCAAATTGACACCTTTGTTTGTTATTTACCCTTAAAGGGTGCATATTAAGTGCAATAAGAGTACATATTACTACTCTAAGGTACTATTATGCACCCTTAAGGAGTACAGAAGGTTGTAAACGCTATTTAAGTGTCTTGTAAATGCATAAATGTAAAAAGTATTGCGTCTTGTAAATGCATAAATGTTAAAAGTATTGCTCACCTGTAAACAAGAGAGTCATCGTAGGTTCCATTATACTGAATCTGAAACATGCGTATTCCAGGTATATTCCTCTGGAAGTTAAATTTAATGAGTGCTGTGGATGAAGTGGCTTCTACCATAACCACCCTCTTATCGGAGCTGGTTTTGGCATCGCCTGTTTGGTTGCTGCCGTTTGCTCCCGCCCTTGTCGAAGTGGAGATGTCAGAGGAGCCCGGGTCAGGCTCTTGGATGTTATTGGTGTTGTTGCTAATGTGTGGAAGCTTTATGATGACCAGCTCCACAGTCTGGTGGGCCTCCCCAGCGGGATTCGAGGAGATGCATGTAAAAGAGCCTGTGTCCTTTACTGTGCTTATGAGGATGTCCAAAGTTCCATTGTTGTAAACCAGCGTGCGTGACGAGTTTGAAACCAACTTCCCATCAGGAGATATCCAGTGAATGGCAGGTTCTGGATCTCCCCTAGCTTTGCACTTCAATGCTACCCGTTGGCCCTCCAGGACCCTCATCTCGTTAGAGTGGCGGGTGATGAGGGGTGGCTCGCAGAGGAACTCCTCCTCTGGGATGGACCAGAAATAGCGTCCAGAGAGGTGCAAAGGTGTGGCGCAGGTCTCCAAGTCATCCTCCCGATTGAGCCGCCGAAGCCACAGCAGCTCACAGTTGCAGTGTAAAGGATTTCCTCCAAAGCTCAGAGCGAAAGAGGAGGGATTCATTGCACCAGATGTGGCCAGAACCTGCGCCCGCTGGAAAAGTGGGTCTGGCGGAAGCTTCTGGAGCTTGTTGGAGGTCACGTCCAAGCGGTTGAGCTTCTGTAAGAGGGAAAAAGTCCCCTCAGGAATGTATTCGATCATGTTGTGGTCCAGACTAAGTGTGTGTAGGCTGGTCATCTTTTGAATGGCCTCCCAGGGGATGGTCTCCAGGTTATTGTAGGATAAATCCAGTTCTTCGAGTGCTAGTAGGTCATTAAAGGCTCCCATGTGGATGAGGGTCAGTTGGTTGTTGTTCAAAATCAGGTGATGTAGCTTAGACATGCCACTGAAGGTATCATTGGCTATTCGTGTCAATCGGTTATGGTCTAGATGCAAGGCTCGTAGGTTCTCCAAGTCCGCGAACGCATGTGGAGTTATGTAGCTTATTGTATTCCTTGACAAAGTAAGATCCTGCAGCTTGGTCATGTTGGCCAAGTCTTTCCGTTTTACACTTGTGACAAAGTTATCAGCTAGCCGGAGCTCCACGGTGTGCCTGTCGATGTTGGGCGGAACAAACAGCAGCCCTTTTTTGGCACAGAGTGTTGCAAGGTTGGGGGACAGAACTTGACAGACGCAGCGCTTTGGACAGATCTGAGCCTTCACTGCCATTCCGATAACCAACAAGCAGACAAGCAGTTTTTCCATTGTAAATCAGGTTTTTACACCTAGGAAAAAGAGGGTGGAAAAGACAAAGGGTTTGATTAATATACTACTTTGAAGTACAATTTTAAGCAAATCAGGCCTTTTTTAGTTAGAGCATAATTGCAATTGTAAATGTTTATCATGCACCAGTGGTTAGCACAGCCAGAATGCATCTGATAACAGCAGGTCATTGGTTATCCCCCAGTCATTTCAGGAACTGTGATAAACAGTTCATCTTGCACAAACAAAACCCCATGTCAGATGTAAGAAATCAGCAGTTTTGTAACACAGCAGTAACATTATCAGGCTCAAAATCGGTGCTGCTAGATCTCAAAAGAAAATAAGCCAGATAAAATGTCCAAAATAAATGACTCACTAAAGATATATATATATATATATATATATTGTGAACAGTATCCAATCAGTTGGAGAACCCCTAATATATATATATATATATATATATATATATATATATATATATATATATATATATATATTAGGGGTTCTCCGTCTGATTTGGCTACTGTTCACAATCGGCCTATAATCACTTTAGAATTCTCTGAAAAGGCCGATCTCATAAAACTGATCTCAAGCTGATGACGTGCCTGTCTTGAGAAGTTTGGCTCGACATGTATGTGATCGACAATAATGTTGATAAAATGATTCAAATAAATTCTGTACAAAGGTTTTGAACAGAGGGTTAGTATCTAATGTATAAGTAAATCATAGGTTTTATGAAGAACAGGCAAGGTATATGTCAGGTTATTCCACAATATATATTTTTACCTTACAGTCAGCTGTTCAGAAATATATTATCAAGTGAAAAGGTAGGATGCATTGTATATTTACATATTTTTCTAAAGCTTTATTGAAAAAGTCTAGAATAGTCATTTGCACTTCACTCTCATTAAGAATGGCATTGGTGGAAAGGTTTTTAGTGTATTCAGATCCATGTACTGTATTCTAAACGTAAATCATGTGTAATAGGAACCAATTTTCTAACATAATATTTTGGTTTTACCATTGGAAGGTTACAGAAACAGATTGAACAGCTGGAAAAATTCTGTAATCTTTATGGTATAAGAGTGAAATTGTGCAAAACAAAAGTTGTGTTTTTTAGAAGGGTGGGTTTTTTAAACAAGAATGAAAAATGGTATTTCACTGGTGAGCAGATTGAGCCTGTCCTCCATCAAAAAAACCAACATATAAGTCATTTGTGCAAGCACCTTATTACGACCTATATTTACGTTTTAAAGTTAAGCGCCCTCTAGTGGGCATAAAAATAATGACAGTATCGCGTTGCGTCTGTCGTCATGAAATGACGTATCACGTCATTACCAATCAAAACGCACGTTTATTTAAATGCAATGTTTGGGCTTTTTACACCGATCTCACAGTATTTCCTACATATTTTACTAGGTTGCTTATTCGTTCGAATGACCATCCCTAAACCTAACCCTCACAGAAATCATGCTAAATTATGATTTATTGAGCATATACATTTTCGTGCACGTCCGTTCCCTGGGATCGAACCCATGATAGCATGATTACATTTCAAGGCATAACACAATAATCTACCAACTGAGCTACCCGAAACGCAAACCAGAGTGCAAATAAAAGAAAACAAAACAAAACATTAATATGGAAATGACCTTTTGCCTATAGAGGCGCAACTGTAGGATACGCTCTGATGGGTCGTATTTCAGGGATTTGGACAAACGACCTATACGAGCGTATTGGTTGGAGGACTTTTAGCAAGGTTTGTTAATAATCATAAAATTAGCTGCAAGTGAGCAATGTAGCAGTTTTGGGTGATTTGGGTAGATTTGCACTGTCCACTTCTTATATAAAAAGATGTATCATTGGATAAAATTAGTATCTATGTCTAATCATCGTGGGTAGATAAACATGGGTTACTCGGATTAGAGCTCGGATTTCTATTGCTTTGGAGGCTTAAAGTGTAGGTGACACAAGAACATTCACAGCTATTTTTAACCAACAATTGACAGAAAAAGCACACAAGGCATGGTATACATCAGTTATATAAAATAATAAGAATCTTTACAATCTTACACATTTTGTTAGTACAAGAGAGCTACATTGTGTTTATTTATTATCAGGTCATCATTTAGCTAAAGAAACAGGCAGATGGAGTAATACAACAGTGGAGAATCCATAAATATTGTTAACATCAAATATTTCTGTGAAAGACAATGACAATTTATTTATATAGCACAATTAATTACAACTTTTGTCGACTGATGTGCTTCCCATTAGTTCATTAAAAACAGATGAAACAAAGAAGATGAGAAGCATTTCTTGTATGACTGCTCCTTGTATTGATGTTTCAAGTGTTTGTGATTCTGAGTATGCATGGAGATTGGCATTGAATATATATATATATATATATATATATATATATATATATATATATATATATATATATATATATATATATGCACCCTGGAATGAAGAAAAACGTATCTGCCATGCCATCTTATGGAACTATGGGCCAAGAGGCCATATATTCCTGAAAATTAACCTGAAACAATTATATATATATTCGATGATGATAAAATTGATGCTATAAAGTGTGGTTTGAACTAGGGATGTCAAATTTCGATTATTTCCATGATCGATCGTTGTTTAAATTAACGATCAATTAATCGATTAATCGTTAACCATAATACTGCAAAATGCGTCTATTGCAGGCACGCAGTCAGCGGTATGACAGGATGTGCAAAAGCCACACACACACACAAAACGCTTTCTCACTTGAATTAAAGAGGTTTTAGTCTGAATAAAATGCTAGTAGCAGGATTATAAAATGAATAGATGCGATTATGATCATTTGATAAAATGAAGAGAGCGCGCCATACTTTTGAGGTCATTTTACTTTGTTGACAGTTTCCAATCCCGCACGGAGAACGCTGAACGCGCCTCTTTAAATGGTTTTGTGGTGCTCGTTGTTGTATTTTAAAGCACAATTGCAATGTTTTCAACTGACATTATTGTATAAAATTATCCTAAATGGTGGAGCGCGTGTGACTGCGCTGCACATTAAGTGAACTACATCGGCGCTGCTGCACCAAAACACAGTTGCTCACATTAATTTGATCCTGCTGGATTCTGTCCTAGAAAATGTCAGATTTTTAAAAATCCGGCATACAGCGCATTAGATCGTGACAGTGCATGCGTGCACACGAGGATGAGCGAGCGCGGATTTGGCTAGATTTATTTGGAGGTTATTGCTCATGTCTCATTCGGCACAAATCGAAATGTTTCCATATTCGCAATGTATTTGAATGTTAAACTATTATTTATAATGTAAACTAGGCTTGTACTTAACACGCATTCGCATATAGACGGAAAAGATGATCCTCTTCATATGAGCAAAAACGTCCTTGGCATAACAGCAGAGTGGACCGGTATACTACGGTCTATATGCTCCAGGAATGTGTCGGTCACAGCGCCTATTAATCGCTGTTTTGAATCCAGCGATTATTTATTTAGAAATGATAAGATCTGATTATGACAAGTGTGGTATAAAAGCTTTGTTTATTAGAGGAATAATAGGTTAACTGGAAAATGTTACATCGCGACCATGCTTTTGGACCCCATAGTCTTCATTTACGCGGCTTTGTTCTGGTTTGCCGGTTGGTCACGAATTTCCACAAATTCAGTATATTTAAGCATTGTTTCTTTTCCTAAATCTTCATAGTCTAACCCTCTAATTTCCCAGGTTTATTTTATTATCTTTCGCTTTTAATAACTGTTTTCGCATCTCTTACAGTGGTAAAAATGGGAAGGGAAATTAAAGATTTCATGAATTAAGAATTCGTTCGATTTATTAATTTGTTCCCTTATTTCACTTAAATCATGGGTTATTTAGGGAACAAAATTAAGGAAACATGGACAATTGCCACATTAATAATTCGTAGGAATGAATTAACAAGTTGTAGGAATGAATAGACTACCTGTCCTGTCACTGTGTCCCGCAGCCCTGCAAAGCGCACGATATAAAACAGTTATCTGATGAAATGATTAGTAACTACATTTCTATTGCATTTAATGTTGAAGAACTTTTATGTTGTTTCTATTTTAATGTACTTTAAAGTTTAAATCACATTAAAAGCTTAATTTGTACATTGTGAATGAATGATGATGCTTTTATATATCGTCACCGTCACTCACAGCCGCTCGCACGTGTTGAGTGCGCATGAGCCGCACGCAGCCCAACATTGAATCGGTTAACCGACCATCGATAGCCTTAATCGATTGCATCTCTTATCGACAATTAATCGATCATCGATTAATCGTTGACATCCCTAGTTTGAACAGCAGGTGGGGAGATTTGACACCTATGATTAGTGGTACTTTACTGTGATATGGCAGCAAATCACTAGCTAAATACAAGACTGGAAATAAGCCCAAAAATGCAACCACTTGCCCATATTTATAAGCAACTGTAAAAATACAGGCCCAAAGTAGCTTATAACAAGTGCTCATGGCAGCACTGCTCAAAATATATCAGTTAAGTCTCTAAAAGAGTGTGGGTTTATTACACGCAAAACACATGACTAACAAACGCAATGCATACTAGAGGAACTATTCATATAGGAACACTTCAGTTTATTAGTGTTAAATTAAGAACTACATGAATTAATTCAAAACCCAATATGCTCTTTTCAACTTCAATTTCAAGGACATCTTCCTTGTCTTATTTTCTCACACTTCTCTCAAAGATGTGACTCATTCTTTCCTACTGTAGAGTCCTTCACTCTCCGGTAGAACTGTGTGGGTGTGCAGAAGAGCTGTTTCATAATGAATGTGTGTGTGAACAGGGAATGGTTTTACAAGACCCTGACACATGGGGCAACTGTTTTATATTTAATTATATAATTATGCTGAGTTGAGTATGTAATGATTCAATACGGGGTCTAAAAACTCTACATTACAAACAGCCATCATTAAATGGTAAGAGAAGCTAACATCAGACTATGAAATCATGAGGAGACTGTCTGAGCAATAGAGCTGTAATTACTTGAAGAAGCATGATCATTGATTGATTATGCCATCTTCTTGGTGGTGACAGTCTTAATAGGATAATATATCTCAAATATGACAATTATTCATAGTTTATGTATCCTCATGACATTCCATACAATGAAAAGTGAATAGTGATGAGGGGCCGTTACAGCACAGAACTGACAAAAAGAACAATACATTTACAGTAAAAGACGTCCATACGACTCGTGCTACATTCAAAGTCACATGAAATCTTTGTAAATCTTCCCTTCAATCAAAATTAAGACATCAGAGAAAGTTCTGGTAACTACAAGGACTAACTACATGGGGTAGGGTTAGGTTTAGGGATAGGTTCAGTACATTGTAATTACTATAATAACATAGTATGTAGCTATATGAGGAACAGGACTACAGTTACTACTAATAATCATGAACAGGGTTACTAAAAAGAAAGTGCTACAATTATTTCTATATTATTATACTATAACATAATTTACTATTACGGTACTTATTAATGTTTATATACATATATATATATATATATATTTATTTTTTTTTTTTTCAGTTTTCGTTTTAATATTAGTTTAACCATTTTTTTAGTAAATATGAATTTGTAAATTTAATATACATTTAATATATTTAGCTTTAATTTATTTATTTCAGACATTATTTAGTCTGTGCAATTTTAGTACTTCACCTTTTTGAGTTGCCAAGGAACATTTCTAACATTTTAAAGTTTTTAATCAATATTTTCATTTTATTTCAGCTTACAAAATCATTGTTTAGTAGTTTTTAGTCCTGTGTCAATATCACGTCTAACGTCATCTTTTGTGCTTCTTGGAAGAAAGAAAATCATGCAGGTTTGAAACAACATGAGGGTGAGTTTATGTTCGGCATTCCTTTGAGTGAAAAATTTGATGGAAAGATGATTCTCGAACATGGCTGGACGAGATAAAATACTCCATCTCATGTGAAAGAATCATCCAGTGAAACTATCTTCAGCATGAAGGAAACTCGCAAGAGTCCCACAAAACTGATGCTGCCACCCAGTCACACAGCAAATGCAAAGATCATGTTCTTTCCCACACTGCAAGTCTTCACTATTGATTTTCATTCCACTCTGTGGACAGACCGGAGCAGCGAGATTTGAGTAAGCAAGAGAGAGAGGGAAGGAAAAAGAAAAGAGTGAGAGAGACAGAGAAATATGATCCTTTAATGGAGACTGATGTGTTGTGCATAAGAACAACAGGGAATAGTATGTGGAGTGTGATTCATGCCAGTGGATCTGATTCATGAGCCCTGACTCTTCACCAGTGCAGTAAAGCAGAAGAGGCCTCAGCAGATGTATGTTATGTTTTGCCTCAAGATGAACTGAATCATGTGTTCAAGCCACATGGTTATGCAAGGATCAGTGTCTTTTTCTACTTTTTCTACGGCTTTATGAAATAATAGGACACAGTCTCTTTCTTATATTTAAGAATATTTTTTTCTTATATGGTCTTAAAACCTAACCTAGAGTATCACAGATTGTATGGGAATCTAAAGCAGCTTGGGAAGGTACTTGCCCAAATTATCTAAACTTTATCATGGACATTGATTAAACATGTTAAGTTGTGACAAATATTCGTAAAGAGCATCAACGACTAGCTAAAATGTGTTCATTTATGATCCAAGCTTATAACACATAACATCACATTTCTTTATTACTTGTGAATACTAAATTTGTTTTACACACTTAAATAGAGACAAACTACTGAATAATAGGCCTAATTATTCTGCACATAACATGCTTAATTAAGGGTATCTAAGTGATAAAAATATTCAGAAAACAAAACACTACCAGCCTAAAAACAACAACAACAACAAAAACATTAATACTTTGTTCTTCTTCCAATCCAGTTTGAATTAATTTCTTTAGCATTTTAATTTTATATGTTCTGACGAGTGCTTCACAACTTTCACCTGAAATAGTTTCCATTTAAAAACTTTTTTCATACTTTACCAAGCACATTTGTCCAATCCCTCTTTTTGGATGACCCAAATAAACTAACTTTTTTAAATAACTTATTCACCTCACATATAAAACTGTTGAATCATTAAATGTCTATGAGGAGGGTTCTTAGCAGTATTTACAGACACTATTTTGTATCCAAAAGCTCATACTTCCCTACTAAACAGTAAGGATGCATCGATCCGATACTCGGGATCAGTATCGGCTCTGATATTGGCAGTTTCTGCAGATCGGGTATCAGTCAGATGAGACAGATCCAAATCCGATATTGTGCGTATACTAGGCTATTCTGTGTTATAGTTGAGCCATCAAAGTGAGGTAGAGATTAATGGTGAAGTCATTAAATTCAGTTCACATAAACTCTTCTTTCCGCTGAGGCTGTCTGTCATCCTCCATTCAACAATCAAATCCATGAAACTCACTTCAAAAGTGCACAGTAACTGAGGTTTAAAACCATTCAAAGAAAAGGCTCAATAAACTAACGCACAGATTTAATACACTACGTATCAATATCTCTTCCCTTTGTACTAGTGATGTCCGGTTCGCGAACGAATCGTTCGATTTAACCGATTCTTCTTAGTGAACCGGTTGAACCGGTTCAACAAATCGGACTGAATCATTTGTATCAATTCGTGTCTCCAGTAAGCATTAATACACAAATGACTTAAAATATTCACTTTTTTAATGTGGCTAACACAACATTTACTCAACAGTACACTTCAACTGCTGTGAAGAGAGAAATAAAGATAAACTTGAGAAGAGCAGCATGGATGTTGTACTAACTTTTCTATGTGGAGGGCTGCACACCCTGCGCACTGTGTTGTTTCAAGCTATTAATTCTGCACACAGGATGTGCATAAGCGCTCTGTGCCACTCTTAGCCTTTCTTATTCTGTCCCATCTATCAGATGTTTCTACCTTTATTACTGTTCTATACATTTAAAAGAAACATCTTTTACATTTCTATATAGCTGTATATACTTGTTTTTTCATGAATGTATTTTACAACAATACGAAGAGCAATGTGTAACATTTGACCAGATTTTAGACTTATTCACTTTTATTTGTAAATAAAATATTTCACTAGATTTTATACAATTAATGTGCACCCGTGTTTTGTTTATTTGACTCTAGAGTATATTTTGCTTCTGAATTATCCACTAACCTAGTTTATAATAGTATTTTTTGTCATAGATTTTGTTATATATTTTCATTTGTTATTTTTCATTAAAATGAACTTATTTATATGTAGTACATTGTGTTTAACACACAAAAGAGTGGTGCTCAGGTCAACACAGATTAATATAGAAATTCTACATTGTTTAAAAAAAAATTGTGCCATTATCGTAATGGATCAGTATTGGCAGATACTCAGAATTTTCAGGATCAGATCGGTCCTTAAAAAATGGTATCGTAGCATCCCTACTAAATAATAGGTGAGAAACAGTATGTGAAAATAGTAATATGTTTGAATTCACAAGGTGCATCCCGATTCAGGTACTTATGCACTGTTCTATATGCGTTTTTTAGTATAAACAGTGTGAGTAAACAGTGGAACTTGCGAGTTCCAGCAAGTAAAAAAGTTCCTAGATGAGGCACTTTGCTAGCAAAAGAAAAAAGTGTGGAATTTTGGACTCTTCATGTACTCAACTGTCACTGCTTTAATTGCGATGCAACGCGGAGGGGTATCAGACTCCGATGTTGAATGAAAAAATAATCTTACATATAGTTATACATAGTATATAAACATAGTATATAGTGTATAAGTGCATACTGTATAGTGCGTCATTTGGGACTCTTCATAAAAGAGTAGGTGAAAAGCACCTGGACTACCTACTCTTTCCAGTCAGATATTAAAGTGTGCATGTGATGGGCACTTTACTATTCTATGAGGCCACAGAAGAGGACTTGTGAATGGCAGTGAAGTGACACAACTGACTCTTCTATGTGTAGTAGCAGACTGACACAATGAACACTATGAAAGTTGTAGTACATCCGGATTACATTCATACTTAAAACATTCTTATAAATCATACCTTTTAACGGTCACAAACCAATTACTGACTCAAAGGAAGTGCCCACTGAGTTATTATGTGATTTTGGAGTCATTGTGCCGTATCTGGAATAGACGGATGACTTTTATTTTATAATTGATTTCAGGCTTATAAACATAATACTACCAATGCTGCATATTCCTGTAATATGCATACTGTGCACAGTACACACATTCTGTATGCATAGAATACCCAGGCGATCCATTACATTTGCAACTGTGTGGAATACTGCATCCCACAATGCACCAGTGTAATGGATGAATCAGTGGTAATATCAGATGTGATGCATGTCTTTCTTGACTCATTCTATCAGACTGCCTAATGTTAAGACATGTTTACACAAAAATCTAAATGCAAATTAAATGTCTATTATGTACAAGAATTTAACATGAAAAATAGAGCTAGCAATATATAATTCTAAGAATATACATATTGTAAGGTTGAACATTATCTGAAGATTAATGTATTAATCTGCATTTGTTTGGTTAAATAAACCATGCATGGGATCCGGCATACATACAGTCTTACATAATCTTCAATCTAATGAAACAACATCAGCAATCCCTCCTAAAATGCAAGCTTCTGATCCAAACACATAGTGATGTACAAATATCACTCATCCTACTAAAACCCTCTTTAGTCTTTTTAAGCATACCAAACAAAAGCCACTTTGCATTATTCTAAATGACAAGTGACCACACTGAATATCACATAGATGATGTATGCACAGCAAACACTTATGAAAAGCAGAATGATAGCTACTGTAATGAGGAAGCTGAAGAGTGATGTCAGTCACTTTGACAGGAAGCAATTGCCGTGTACTTCACTGCAAAGAGCAGCCCCAAGACAAACAAACGCTAATCAAGCATGTCTAAGAGAGTAAGGATGTTCCACCCCACCACAGCTCTTAATGAAGTGAGGCGTTCGGTTAAACCATAACACATACGCCCCACAGCTCTTCTGTGGTTCTTTATGCAGCGGTGTGAATCCACCTCAGTCATGAGATTGGAAACTTTACAAATAATGTTTAGATATGATTAATAATAATAATAATTACAATTCCTGTATGTTAAATAGCTAATTGCAATCATTCATATTGCACATGAAATCTGATAGAAATTGTTATATTCATGACTTTATAATTTATTTATATATTATAATTTTATGATTATGTAGTCAGCGATACTAATGAACAAAATGTATTTAATCCATGTGTAACTTGTAATGTGCAAAGCTTCCAGTGTGAGTTGCTTTTAATTATTATTAGCCGTATAAAAAAGCTGCTTGACTTTGCAAATTGGTATTTCTTATTACAGTATTTTAATGTATTGTTGTGGGGAAAAAAATACTAAAATAAAAAAAAGGTAATTGTTACTTTTTATCGTAATGTGCCCTTATTATGGGTTATTAAAGGTTCATATTTTGGTTTTGGGAGTCCCCAACAACAGGTTGACATGCATGCAAGGTCAAAAAACACGTTCATTATCTTATAATATGCATTTATTTTTACCTTATTTGCTTTACGACTCTCAAACAATTCGCTCAACTATTCATTTTTTCAAACCCCTCCTGCTGTGGTGCTAATCTGCAGTGATTGGTCTGATTGGTCGATGTCCATTACATCATGCCTCTAATGCCTGATAAAGCAGTGTTTGTGAGTGCAGTGCTGCTTTGTTTAAAGCATTACCGGGGAAACTGTTATTTTTACAGCTCCAAAAGTGGCACCTAGTGGCAAAGAATTAATTTGCATTTTCAGACCAACCCTGTGTCTCATTGTGCTCATTGTACTCTTTTGGTGAAGAAAATTTACACACTTTTGAGTGTGTAGTAAAAGAATAGGCAAGCTTTGAAACATACTATCACGTCACACAACTGCGTCTTTAAAGGACCGCTCTGTCGCACCTGTTATATACATCCTGTCACTGTAGACTGACCTGTCAATCATCTTGTCACAGTTAACTTCCTCCGCATTTCATTTCATTTAACTTCCTACCATACAGGAGAGAAAAGAAGTAGCTTGTTGATCGGCCAGTCGCAAGTATTTCATGCAGAGAACTCTGCTCATTTTTTCTGCATAATAAAAGTTAATGACCAAATGAATGTTTATAAAAGTTCGCATAGCTGTAGCAGATGAAATATAACATGGAAATCAATAAATAAATAAACAAATACATTTGTACAAGGTTAAATGTTGATTAGTAGGCTAACTCAAACCCCTTTTTGTAAACCTCTCTACCTAACCGTCATTCGCGCACATCCACCATGTTTGTAGCTTTTCAAACGCGCTTTATTCGTGTTCGTAGTTCTGGACCAAATCCTTCACCAAAGTGCAATGGATTGTGGGCATTTTTAACCATTAGAGTGTGCATAGATCCACACTTCAAAAATTTACCTGAAATAGTAGACTATCCGAGAGCTTTTGGCATACTCTTTTCAAGATACTATTCTTTGGGGCACTTTTTCTAATCATATAATCATATATTCTAATCATACATATTCCGTGTAATAAACAATTCTTTGGGACTATATATAGTTCTCAAGTTGGAAAAGACACATGATAGTTTGACTAAAATGTTAAGGTGTTTAAAAAAATACATTTATAAATGAAACATGTTCATTCTGTGGCCATTAAAAAATAATAATTTGGTCTATTTTCTGTTTCTATAGGAGCCAAAGGCTCCTTAAGTTATTATTATTTATTAATTTATTTTGTCTGGAGCCCTGGTATTGTATATGTAACAACTATGTGTTGACCTGAAAGAGACTGCGAGAATGAGAAAGACATGATACAGAATACCATGATTATCATGCATCATTCATATGGTAAAACATGAAAACTGCTCCATAATTCACACTGGTCATATTTTAAACACATTCATTTTTAAAAGCCCTAAAAGGAAATGTTTTCCTCTGAAAATATTATCATAAATATTAAAGACATGTCAACACAGCAGAGATGCAGAGCAGGATAATTAGAGAGAGAGAGAGAGAGATAAATGTAAAATGTAAGTAAATCCCTGCTGGTAGATGACATAATTGCACTCAAGAAGCATGCTTCTCCACTGACATCCATTCATAAGTAGCTGTGTATTCTAACAAAATGTAGCGGCATGTACGATCGTCTTTTGTTCCAATTAAGTAGGTTTTTATATCTGCGTAAAGGTATAACATCCATACTTCATTCAAAGGTATAACATACATACTTCATTCATAATGAATGAATGAAGTATGGATGGGCCAATGGATGACAACAGTTTTACAAAATAATTTCAACTGTTTATTTTTTCAAACAACACAGTACAATCTAGTTAAATGGATAGCTTACACTAAAATAAAATAAAAACTGTTCAATTTTTTATTTTTATAGAACGTAAAATAATATATTTAGAGACATGTATGCAAACAAACAGTTGCTGGTCCCTACTGACTTCCATAGGGTTTATATATATATATATATATATATATATATATATATATATATATATATATATTAGGGCTGTCAATTGATTACATTTTTAATCAAATTAATCAGAATTTTCAGAGGATTAATCACTATTTGCAATTACATCTGAATCCTAACCATTTTTTTTCTGAAATGCATACCAAAAGATAAATAACAGGACACAGAAACATAATTTTCATGTATTGATTCATCAATATGTGGTTCTTTTTTTCTGAATTTCAAAAGTTTAACATTTACTTAATCAAATTTACCTGAGCACTATATCAAACCATGCCCTTTAACTACAGAGTAGTTTTAGGTGAACCAGTGGTTAAATATAGCCACATATCTATGAAATTATGCATAGAGAAACTCGAAAGAATGAACTCAGAAACACAAACATGCGCCCTCTGCACTCTGGGCACTCTTGTTTTTGGGAGGTGTTCATTTGCTCTGCCACAATACTTTAGGATCGATATTTTCACGTTCTGAAAGCTTCAAGTGCCAGTAAGACCAAGTAAAAATGCATATGCTTTTCAAACCGCTGTAATTTTCGCTGCATTGCATGTAGGTGTTCTGCGCATGCGCAATGTGAAACACAGGACGCTATAACAGGAAGAAGCTCCAGCGTATCAACTACCAAAGTCATCTCTGTTTCTTGAGCTTGGCATGAATGTATTTGAGAGTAACTGGGGTAAAACCTTAAGCATCTTAGGTGTTTTCGTCGCGGCGCTCGCCGCTGTTTTTTACTATCTTGAGAATTCAGAGATCGACGAGACTTTCCTGACCTGAATAATTTGTCACACTGTGCATGCGTAATTAATGACAAACAACTAATTAACATCGTTAACGCGCTATTTTTGACAGCCCTAATATATATATATATATATATATATATGTATATATATATATATATATATATATATATATATATATATATATATATATATATATATATACTATAGAAATCAGTAAGGACCAGTAGGTTGGAAATTCATTCTGGTTTGGAACAACTTGAGGGGTTTTCAATTTTAAGTGAACTAACACTGTAAATCTTCTTCATTTAATTTTTTCAAACTTGTTTATATAAAATGAGATTATGTAAAAGAAACATTGTCTATGTTTGATCCAAGAGGACAATCCAAGACAGATCTTTACTGGTCAAACATACACATTCTCCCACTTCCGTTTATGTCATAAAAGATGGGCATGCTTACCTTGCATTTTGCAAGGATAAATTCTAGCTATTTACAGGTTCATCTAAGTTTGCACAAGTGGATAATCTTAAAAAAAAAATCTGAGCCATTTGGATATTTACTGTATTTACAACACCACTAACCAAAATGGGGGCACAATGTGAAATCCCATTTCTGGCCCATTTGCACTACGAACAGTGATGCACTGCAGATGTCAGCCTAAAGATGTTTTTGAAGAAAAATGTGGAGGCTTTTTCTCCAACGGCTGGGAGGGAGGCTGACTTGTTTTAGAGGATGTAGATCCAGACTTCAACAGGAAGAGAAATTGAGCTGCATTTTTTCCTCACGTTAAATGATGGCAGCAGCATTTTTCAGGCTGCTTATTCAAGATTAATCAGCACCTAATGGCAAAACAGAGTGCTAAAATCTCCATACAAGAGAGAAGGGTACAGACTAAGCGAGATGAATTGAAATACAGAAAGGGAAAAAAGAAACATCAACACTTCCACAGTAGTTGCCTGGAGCAATGACCGGCCTCAGCATCACTCCCACTGACACACATGCACAGAAACACAAGACAGAATCCATACTAAACATCGCTCCTTACTGCATTCACTACGTCCTTTTCTATCATTTCCTTCTGTTTAGCCTTTTCTCCTCAACTCATTTTCTAGCCTTTCCTAACTTTTTGCATCCTCCCCCACAGGAAAAAAACAAAACAAAAAACCCCACAAATGAGATCTTTCAAATATCTCCGGTATTTCTTCTAGACATCAAATAAATGCTTTGCTAACACATGCTACAACATAATCTCTCTATATTATGAAGGATATATATCAATAATCACATAGAATAGAAAAAATGAAATCATAATAATTTTCTTTGTTTTCTCAACAGTTTCTTCTACTGTAGATGACAATAAGATTACATTAAGAATTTGGAGTCTCCTGTTGACAGAATTTTCTACTGAGAAAAAAAACCTCAGTAATCTAATTCCAAGTTCTTTGTGTGTGTGTGTGTGTGTGTGTGTGTGTGTGTGTGTGTGTGTCTGTGTGTGTGTGTGAGAGAGAGAGAGAGAGAGAGAGAGAGAGAGAGAGAGTTTGTATCTCACAATTCTGTTTATATAGCAATTTTGGCCCTTTTACTCATAATTTTGAGAAACAAAGACTAAACTGAGAGATATGAACTCCGAATTGTAAGGCAGAAATGGACTCCAACAGAATTGTAATGAAATACATTTTTCATTAATTTGCAAACTGGAACGAAGTATATAGCTATTAAAAAGTTAAACAATGTTGTCTTCCCTTTTTTTCATTACATTTTCTCAAAACCAAATGTTCGGAGCTACAATATCTACATAACATTACATTTTATGAGAGACAATCATAAATACAATAAGTCAACAACCATAAGTTTGTCTGAGTGATTTATCACCCCCTGACCCCCCCCCCCCCTTTTTTTTTTGTACAAAAATATGACAAAATAAAGCTATATTTTACACCTTTTCCTGCTCTACCAACGTTCCCCCAATTTTCTGGAGTTACGCTTTAGAGGAGCAGAGTGCAGCAATCATGATAAATCTGTGCTCTGTAAGATAACCTATTGTTCAGCACTGCTCAAACCCTGAGTAGGAAAAGACTGTGACTGTGTGTGCGTGTCAGAGATGGGAACAACAGCTTGACAGCAAGAGAGCTGGCACGCAGGTCACTTAATTGGATGAGAAAATGAATTTGGCGTTGCATACGATGGGATGAATTTTAATAAAGCTTGTGACATAGGACAGATCCTATCAGGGGAATCTCATTTCTCTCTTGGTCTCCGTGCAGTCCATGGCGTCTTAGCATGAGCAGATGCAGTTAGGCCCATTGAACATTTTAATGCCACTCTAGCTGTTTATTATAAGTAGGTGTCAATGCCATCAGACAGTATGATGAGAAACACTCTGACACTAGTCTGTCAGAGACCTGTGAAAAAAAAAAACTCTTCTGAAGTGGTTTTACCATATTACCCTTAATTTTCAGAAAATCCTGCTATGTAATGATGGCCACAGCAACATGATAACACTAATGTTCCATGATTTAATTATTCTGTTAAAAATAACTATCACAACACATTCTTTAAAATCATAATTTTCTAATATAATAAGTAAATGAAAGGCTAAATATATAAAAACAGCTCACCAATGACTCACAAATGAGAAATACTGTTCCTAATTTTAAATTCCTGTCAAATAATTAAGTAATTCATTAGTCTAACTATAGGACATTTATGGTTTCCGAGCAACATACCAACTTGGCTCATCTCTATCGTATTTGACTGATGTGCAGTCACAGGTGTGCATACGGTATATCTTTTACAATTTACAAGAATAGATGAATAAAACAAAACACAGTTACAAATAAAGTCAGTAACAGTATCATCCGGGTGCAGAAATGCACTAATTAAGAGTAAAATAAAACAATAGTGCTCACTGCATAAGTTAAATACATATTCATCTTTGTTAGAGCTGTAGTGTAATATGATTAGCAGAAAGAAACAGGTTTTATTGGTTGCTGTCTCTTTAAGACCAAATGCATGTACCTAATACTTAAACACATTCGGTTTCTTTCTCAGCTGTTTACCTTCACTTAAGACATAACTGAGTTTACTAGAATATTTGCCAAAACGTGTATTTTAACATAACTTTGTGTGTATGTGAAAGAGGAATGGGTGTCTCTCTCTCTGCGTGTGCACACTTCGGGTGTGTTCGGCAGCGGCTGAGCACACAGACAACAGTGTGCAAGTTAAAATTGCTTGAATGTGTAAACTGGTAAGACCAAACATTTGCAAATGATAAACTTTAACACTCTTATTTATTTTTTCTCGAACACCTGGTATTCCCCACAAAATGGTTTTCGTTCGACCTTGAATATAAATCGCCCATGAGTGAACATCATGATTCAGTTCATCTGGAAGAGAAGACAAAAATGGTAAGACCTCAGCTGTATGGGAGCACTTTAAATTGAGTGAGGACAAGACAAAGGCAGTGTGCCAAATCGTCCCCTTGGAATTATTAAGTTCTATCTGACATTTTTGTCAAAATTGAGTTATTCACATATTCTTATTCTGTGACAATTTATTTACATTATGTGATGTTTTATTTTAAGTTTTGTACATTTTGGGATTTTGTATTGAAAAAACAAAAAGGTTCTATCTACAGAAGTCTATGGAATACAAAAACTTTGAAGCTCAATATCTCAAAACTACTGAGAATGCAGATAGAACCTTATAATTCCAAGGGGACGAAATATGCGATTTGAAACTGGCCTACATCACATCCCACATCAGCACATCAGAAAGAGAGTTCTGTTAGTACACCCATAGTATATTTTTAGCGTAAAAAAACTAGCTGCTTTTATCCATCATGTTGATCATACATTTTGCAAATGATAAAAATGTGCACCTAATTTCCATGGAAAATACTTGTGAATATGGCAGTCATAAAAAAATAAAAAATACCTACAGCAGCCCAGCCTAATAATAGTTTGTCTATATTAAAAGTATTGCTCTAAAAGGGGTCATATGATGCTTTTTTAAAAATAATTATTTTGTGTATTTGGTGTTACAGAATATGTTTACATGCTTTAATGTATTTTTCAAATACTGTACATTACTTTAAGTCCTCTATGCCCCCCCCCCCTCTCAAATGCATCGTTTTCATCGTCAAAGTGCCTCCTTCTGGCAAGCGCAGTCTGCTCTGATTGGCCAACTGACCCAGATCATTGTGATTGGTCGAACACCTCAAGCACTCAAGAAAATGTAACGCCCCTTTCCATAATCGCGAGCTTCATCGTAAAGACAGTTGATAATGTCCTTAGTTTTATGATCAGTCCAAGCCCGAAAGGGGAATAGGGTCGCTTGACAGACACAGTGATGAAGCTTGTATGTTTTTGCAGTACACAAGCCACGGTCGGTTAAGACAGCTGACTCCACTGTGTGACCATGTGTCTCTCTATCTCTCTTTCTCTCACACACACATACGGTGCCCAAAACTCCACATTTGAAGAGTCTATAGTAAATACTTAAACTGATTCAGAAGCGCCAGACTGTCATAGCAAAGTCAGAATTACCTCCTCTAATAGGTTCACGAAACAGTCGTCCATAAAACGCGATCCTGCTCTGTTGAAAGTAATCTTAAAAATGCATCTACTTTTGGAAGGCCAAATAAACTGCTTTTGCTTCCGCCAATACTGTACCATACTGTAAGTCCTCTATGCCCCACCTCTCTCAAATGCATCGTTTTCTAGATACACACAGCATCTCCCTGACATGGCTGCTTCAACACTAACTGCAGTTACTGAAACCATGCCTTCTTTCTTGGCGTGAACATTTGGGTGGCATTACGCAAATATTTCCACATAGTGACATAGACATGTGGGGACGTGTTTAAATGAGCCGTTTAGATGGGCGTGCAGAGTCTTAACTTTGATAAAGAAATATCTCTTTGGATTTGAGACTTTAGTCTTTGCAACTTTCCAGATCTTCTTCATGCACCAAGAGCTTGTAACACTCCAAAGAGAAAGGAAAAATTGAAATCACATCATATGACCCCTTTAACAGACCTGTGTGTTTTGTATCACTAGAGCAGTGTTCATTCTCTGAGCATATAAGCCCTGCTGGCGTGAGGCGCTCCTATAGTTTATTAAATGTCGCATGTCCATATTGCATCAAAATGCGACACTGTACTCCCTTCTGGGTCTGCAGCAACACACCCGCCACGTGTGAAGTCAATTGAATGAAATTCTCGAAGTTCTCGACATAATAAAAATGCAAACAGACAGACAGAAACACAGAGATTCCTGCCTTTATTAAACCGTGTCTACATCCAATGTAGATGGCATAAAAGGTTCTATTGTATTTTGTCACACCACACCGCTTGTGTCAAGTGTAGACACGGTGTTAGAGAGAAGAATATGCCATCCGAACCCTGGTGCACACCATCTTTTTAGCAGGCTCGGTCGGCTTCCAAACAAACTCTGGTGTGGCTTGCATTAAACACAACATGGACCAAATAGTTCTAAACAAACCAACAATGTGGAGCAACAAGGAGGTAAAGCATTTTATGAGCTCTTATGAGCTTGCAGGTGGTAAAATCCAAAGTACACACAGCAATGAGTGTGCTTAGTCCAGGAGACGGCATTAGGTGTTTTCGACTTAAAGTGACGCTGAGCAGACCGATAGGGCACTTTGATGCACAGCGCCGCTTTAAGACGAACACACCTTTTGGTTGGGTTGTTCAGTGAGTCCCATTAAGAAATATATGTCATTCAACCTGACCAATCGTATCACTGTGAACGTATCACTATGCCTTTAGGTTCACTGTCAAAAATGCCACTGTGAATGCTTAGCAGACCAAATGTATTGTTTTTTTGTTTTTGTTTTTTGGTCCAGACCAAATTATCTAAGAGAACCGAACTACAAGTGTGAATGCACCCTAACAAACCTATTTCCACTATAAAGAACCTTTTGTGGTTGGAAAGGTTTTTAATGGATGTAAAAGGTTCTTCATGGAACCATAGATGCCAAAAAAGAACATTTATTGTTAAGAATGTAGGAGAAACAAAGTTGATACCTCAATTAAACATAATGGAGATGGCCACTAAATCTCCTGAGAGCATCCTTAGAGTTGTTGATTTAAATTGGAAACCGCATCTAACCACTTAGAAGCATAGAAGAGTTGAGCCAACAATGTATGCCAAGCGACCTGATAGTCATCTTGACATGACAACAAGCGTGTGCATGTGCATGCTGGCATATGTTAATATGGTCTATGTGTGGAATCATGTGTCAGATGACTGACGTTCTGTTCTGTCTGGCTGTCAGTGTTTGACCCAGTGCATCCATACACACACACAAACACACACATCCCGTGCCCTTTTCTGGTGACTCTCTGGCTTCATGTGGCCCCCCGTAACCTGCCTCTAAAAGATCCTTCACCCCCCGCTGGGCTTCCGCCCACCTTGGCCACTGATCATAACTGATGTAGAGAGCCAGCATCATCAGCTCAAGCTGAGAGAGGGGAGAGATGCCGGCGGGAATGGTCAGACAGAAAGGCCTCCAGATACTTATGCTGGACTGCCACCACAACCCCATTGCATTTGAAGCAGAGGACCCAGAACTCTTTAATCTGTAACAGAGCATCTGTAGCACCTCCGCTGGGAACCGAGTGTAAAAAGATTGGTAACCAGAAGGTGATAGGTTAAAATCCCTCTTCACCTTATTACTGTGACACTAGACTTAGCCTCACTGACCGCCCACAGTCTGTTCACTGACCACCTGATTGCACACATAAATGGCAAAACCTCAAGCTCACTTCTGATTGGCTGGCTTCAATGAACCAAGTCATTTTTACAAAATACAACTCACTCTTCTGAGGAAAAACTATCCACTGGATTTGCCAAAGTTTGTCAAGTAAGTGGTTCCAAATTTTGTAGACTACATACTAGAGTTGTTCCGATTCCGATACTAGTATCGGAAATATCTCCGATACCACAACAAATTCTGGCATCGGCATCGGCGAGTACATGAACCCATATACCGATCCGATACCATTTTCTTAAAAAAGACCTAGTTATGACCGCAAGCTTTGCCTAACCGCTGCACGGTTCTTCTTCGCTGCTCAAAATGCATTGAAAACACAGGAAGTTGTGCTGTGTTGCCACAAGCAACCCCTGTTTAGAGCAGCGAAGAAGAAATGAAAACGCGTTAGTAGCCCTTATCTATATATGACTGGATCACTCATCACAATGTGGCAGAACGAGGGGAGCTCGTAATTCGTGGGGCACTAGGGCCTAGCTTTTTAGAATAGAATAACTGCAACTTTACAAAAACCGACTACGCCACTCTGACATCAGAGAATGAATGATACCCTTTATCTTAAGACACACAAGTTCGTTGCACTAGTAAGGAACAGACATGCAAATCATACAAAAGGAGTTCTTTATTATTAAAAGCAGACAGGAGTAAACCGGGCGTACCAGGCAAAACTCCTCACGGCATCTGACCATCGAATGTATGTGTTATAGAGGCAGAGGAGTTTTACAATCATTCAAAAGTCAATCACTACAAAATAAACATACAATAAAACCTTACACTCAAAAGCTTTTCAGCCACGGGCTAAAGAACAAGGAACCAAACCACACACTGTAGAGTAAACTTATCACTCACACACAAAATCGGTGCGTCTCACTGCACACAGCACCCAGTGTTCAAAACCACCACCAGCACGCTGAGGAAAAGGAGGATTCCTGACTGAAGCCCCTGGCATCTAGCAGAAAGAGAGTTTACAGTTGCTCACACATACACAAAAAAAAGAAAGAGATCACGATTAGAAAAATCACAATGAAGTCAATATAAACAGCAAAAAAACACAAATACTAATAATCCAAAAACACTTCACTGAAAACTATAATTCACACTAACACAATCTCAAAACAAAGAAACAAAAAAACAAAACAAATTACTAATAACATCATCCAACCCACATAACAAACCACTCTTACAAATCAGACTAAATGAAACAGACAAAAACCACAAAACAGTAGGTTAGGACAACGGCGATTCCTCGCATTAAATACGGAAGAAAGGCAGAGAGGAAAAGATCTCAGACACCTTAGAAGGGAAACACAATGGTTAAATGCCCGCCTGAATGCCCAATGGTCTCGACCCAACAAGGAAAAGACTCACCCGCCGATAGAACCATGTCAATCACTTAAAACAAACCACTCTAGATCGCTCGTTGATTTGTTTTGATCCTGTAGCGTCACACGTTGGTTTACATGTGCCTGAAATACACGAAAGACCCATACCCACTCGTCAGAATCCCAACCAGAGAGCTGGTTCCCACAAATAACTGCAATAACAGCTTACCGAAAGAAATCATTTCAGGAGCACGCAAAAGCTGGCATACAGCCGCAGTCAAATCACCCGCACGTTGGAAGCAAATGGGAACCCCCACTCAATCGGAGGTGACGTACATCTCGACATGAATGGATATGCGCTATTTATAGCCTAATCGGAAATGACGCGTCACCCCAACTAAAAGGAAATTTGTAGGCGGCAAATTCTAATTAAATCATTAGTATCCATACAAACATGGGAGGAGAGCATCTGGTCACAATCTACCCCTGACATTTTCGTCGTCGGCCCGACAATGAATACTTTTTATACATCTATGATTTTAATGCCAGGGTCGAAACCAGGCAACCACAGCACTAGATACCGGACTATTGACTGTACCCACTTCGTACCTTGGTCTTTCTATTGTGCGAGGGAGGTGATGTGGATTTGAATGGTACCCTGCCATCAACCTCCTTGTACGCCTAACCCCTGTATCCTCAAGAGGAGTAATCTCTGGTGACCCTACTCCCACCATCACATTACCTGGGGCGGGTACTATAACCTCTGTATACTCTGCCTCCTCTTGAAGACCATCTGTAAAAGTTTGGTCCTCTCCGGCAACTCCTGATGGGGTCTCAACTGGTGGTACTGACCTTTGCCCCTCCTGAGGGGTCTCAGGTATTACTACAAACCAATCTCCAGTCTCCTCTTCTTCGTCAGTGGGTGCTATTGGCTCCAGCATACTACACTTAGGGGGTCAACCAAAGGACTTTTACCAACCCATGGCTTTATTGCAGAGCGATGTACTTGTCTCACTTTACCCAGATTGTCCACTGGTGCAATAGAATATACCTGCTCACCTGCTCTTACAATCTGATATACTAATGGGCCCCAGAGATCGTGTATCTTATGTCTACCTCTCACATTAAAAGCTCGAAGGAGCACCAACTGACCCTCCCGTAAGGGTACCTCCCGGACCTGTCCATCATGACGGGCCTTGCGGCGGTCCGCCGCAGTCCTTAGCTGCTCTCTCACCCCCTCGAAAGCTACTTTGAGCCTATTCTGGTGTTCTAATACCCACCTCTGCACACAGCCGGCCTCCGGCTCCTGGACTCTCCCAAGCAGAAAATCCACTGGGAGCCGAGGTTCCTGGCCAAACATCAAAAAGTGCGGGGATTCTCCAGTACTCTGATGGGGGGTACTATTATATGAAAATAACACCTGGGGAAGACACAGCGGCCAGTCGCCCTTCTGAGAGTCGGGCAGAGAACGCAACAAATCGTGCAAGGTCCTATTAAACCGCTCGCACTGTCCGTTACCAGCCGGATGGTACGGAGTAGTGCGAGACTTCTCAACACCGTACAAGCGGCAAAGCTGTTGGATAAGGGTGGCCTCAAAGTTCCGACCCTGATCTGAATGGATACGACTTGGAACACCGAGTCGGCAAAACCATTCAGATACCAGAACCTGTGCCACAGTCTCTGCCCGCTGATCTCTGGTAGCCACACCCCACGTATATTTAGAGAATACATCAGTCATGACCATAACGTTCTCAATACCAGACTGGGAAGGCTCCAGAACTGTAAAATCGATGGCCAGAACTTCATTCGGCCGTGAAGCCATCAAGTGCCCCATGAAACTACGGTGTGTCGAGGGAAGGCCCTTCGCATGCTGGCACCTCTCACATTGCTGGCACCAACGTGCAATCTCAGAAGACATGTCTGGCCAATAGCACCGTTGTCGCACCAACTGAGTCGTCCGTTCCACACCCTGATGTCCGTGCTGCTGATGTAACTGTGTCAAAACTTCCTCCTTCATAGCCATAGGCAATAACACCTGCAGTGTTTCTTCCCCACCGTCTGGGCGCCTCACCCGACGGTACATTACCCCATCCTGCTCCACCAATCGGTCCCACTGCCGAAGCATCGTGACCACTGGTTTTGGCAACTGCTTGCGCTCTTCCGGTGTTGGGAGTGCCTGTCGTCGCCAGAACCTTAACAGTTCTGCAATATGTAGATCGGCCCTCTGACCTGAGCGCATATCTACAAAGGGTGGACCTGGGAACACTGTTACCTGGCTCACCTGGGCCACCGGTCCCCCATGGGCTAATTGAGCTATCCTTTCGGGGATAGCCTGCCCCGGCACTAGACTTTGGATGTCCTCCCTTGTAAGTGGATTCTGTCTAGACAGGGCATCCGCATTTCTATTACAGCGACCGGACCTATACCTAATCTCAAAATCAAAAGCAGCCAACTGAGCAGCCCAACGCTGTTCAGTGGCACCCAGTTTGGCTGTAAGAACATGACTGAGAGGGTTGTTGTCTGTAAAAACCAGACATTTATGGCCCAACAGGTACTCCCTAAATTTTTCTGTCATGGCCCACTTGAGCGCCAGAAATTCCAGTTTCATAGAGCTATAATTGTCCATACGGCGCTCAGTGGGCCGAAGACCACGACTAGCATATGCTATTGGTCGTACCTTTCCTCCCTGCTCCTGGGACAGTACTGCCCCAAACCCCCATAGCTGGCATCAACCTCCAGGATGAAAGGCAAGGAGAAATCGGCATAGGCCAGCACCGGGGCCACAGACAGTCGCTGCTTCAACTCCTCAAAGCTCTGTTGACACTGTATAGACCAGGCATCGGCAAAGTCCTGCTCCGAACACCTCCGACGTTTTGGATTGGTCAGCCTTGCTACTAGCCCATGTAACGGGGCAGCTACTTTTGCAAACCCCTCCACGAACCGACGGTAGTAGCTGGCAAATCCCAGGAAGGAACGCACCTCGCCAGCAGTAGTGGGACAACGCCACTGGGTCACTGCCTCAACCTTACTTGGGTCTGTAGCGACCCCTTCAGATGAGACCACATGACCCAAATACTTTACCTTCCTCTGGAAAAATGAACATTTCCCCAATTTAGCTTTTAATCCCTCCCTCTGAAGGCGATTCAGGACCACCTCCATCCGAGAGAGATGTTGATCTACTGATGCCGAAAACACAACTATATCATCGAGGTACAAAAGGAGGGACTGTCCCTGTTGATCCCCAAACAATCTTTGCATCAATCGCTGGAAGGTGCTAGGAGCATTACACAGCCCAAAGGGCATCCTGTTCCATTCGAACAAGCCAAATGGAGTACAGAAGGCCGTTTTGTATCTATCCCCCTCCGTAACAGGTACCTGATTGTACCCACTGGCGAGGTCCATGGTAGAAAACCATTGGGCACCCGTCAGTGAGTCCAAGGTCTCCTCGATACGAGGTAATGGAAAAGCATCCTTCCTTGTACTCGCATTCAGACGGCGGTAGTCTACACACAAGCGCAGACTACCATCCTTCTTTCTCACGAGCACAATGGGTGATGCATAGGGACTACTGCTCTCCCTAATTATTTGTGCCTCAAGGAGCTGATTTATGTGCGCTTTCACTACCTCATACTCGGATGGAGGTATCCGCCGATGTCGCTGCCTAATGGGAGTATGGTCTACAAGGGGTATGTCGTGAGAAATGAGACCTGTGCACCCAAGGTCCCCCTCATATGTGGAAAACACCGACTCATAGTTTAACAGCAAAGCCCGAACTTTAACCTGGTCTGCCGTTGGCAGTACAGACAGATCAAGGGAATCAATCTGATCCTGCACTGGAGTAACTTGAGCCGCCTGTACACTTGCGGACACTGCCACTGGCTGAACCTCGCTAACCTCAGAAGGCAAACTCACCACATCCACACATCTTAACGCACCAATAGTAACTCGTGGATACAGAACGATATCCGTTGTACCGACATTTACTACAGGTATATATACCGTTCCTCGGACCACTCTCACCAGGGCAGGGGATGCTAGCAAACCTGCTGGGAGACCTACCTCTGGTGGCTCAAATAAGACTGCCCCACTGGAATACTGGGTTGAACAGGTAGCAGCTACCAGCTTTAATGTCCCCCCGGGAATACGATTCACATGGCGACCTCGTACCCTGACTTGACCCCTAACAGTTATGACAGGCTTAATGTCGGCCTGATGACAGTGTTGCAGTGCCTGTGTAATGAATGAAGGAGCCTGGGACACAGCCGGTAGCTCAAAGAGGGCGGAGCCATGCTGGCCAAAGAGCTCCCGGTAGCAGCGGCCCAAAACATCCATCCCCAAAACCTCAGGGACTCGGCCAGCCAAACCACCAGGAGGATCCCGGACCACCAAGACCCCACACCCCAAGATCAGCCGACCACAAAGTTCAATATCTAACTCCAGGTACCCTATATACGGAATCGACAACCCGTTCGCTGCTCGCAATTGCAACCACTGGCATGAAAGGAGACGTTCGGGTCCCCAAGGCTTAAAATAAGTAGTAAAACAACTTTCTGTGACAGTCGTCACCATAGAGCCAGTGTCCACTAGACAAGACACAGGAACACCTCCCATGTGGACAACGAGCTGCGGACAAGATGACACCAGACGAGCAAGTGAGTCTGGGCTAATCAGGTGACTTGAGCCCCTCCCTTCCCCAACCGAACAGTGGCTCAACCGCTCGGTGGGTATTAGTTTTCCGGCGGCTGGCTGGCTGGAGCCGGTCCCCCTCCCCGGGGTGGACCTGCCGGCATGGTAGACTGAAACCGGGTAGCTCTACGCTCCCCCTCGCACTCTCTTGCGAAATGTCCCGGTTGGTTACACCGCCTGCAAATAATATGACTAAATCGCTGTACTCCACCCCCCAGTTGAGTTCTCTGAATATGGGCTAAACTTTGAGTAAGTTGATTTAATTGTTGTTGTTGCATTTTCATCATCTCCTTTAATTCACGCAACTCAGATGACCCTCCTGGAAGGTTACTACCAGGCTGCGACTGTCCATGCACACCATATTGTATACAATGTGCCGTTGGAACGGAATAGCTACGTCCCCTTGCACCCCCGGGGGTCCCCTCTCGCTCCCAACGAATGGCCTCACTACGCACTTCAAGCAACGTACTGTCAGGGCTACGTCGAACTAACTGTTTTAACTCACGTCTAAGTGTATTATCGCTAACATTTTCCACGAACTGATCTCGTAACAGAGCACCAGCATTAGACATTTCATGTGGCGCCTGTTCTTTAACTTTTTCCCATAGGCTCATCAGGGCCAGGGAGAATTCCACAAGAGTCTCCCCTTCCTGCTGCCGCCTAGAGAAGAACAGTTCTTGTAACGCTACATACGATCGCGTACACCCGTACAATTCGCGCAATGCCGCAATAATTTGGTCTGGATGTCGCCGCTCTGCCCCAGAACGATAACGAAGCTCTTCACGCGCCTCACCCTCTAAATGATCGATTAAAAAGAAGGCTTGGTCAACGGTAGACATATGGCGTGCCCTCATACAAGCACGTGCCTCCTCTATCCATTCATTAACATCAATGCCAGTCCTGCCATTAAATTTTGGGCACTTACGATCCCTCGGGATAAACACAAATCGCTCAGGTGGGCCGGTATCAGGAAATGAGGGACTAACTGCTGGAGGAGTCACAGCAACAGGTGGATCAGCACTAGGAGCTGGCCGCACAGCTGGTGGCCCCTGTCGCAACTGCTCATTATCAGTCCGCAGCTGAGCCACCAACGCCCGGAGCTCCTGCAATTCCTCCTCCATACTAAAGTATTTAACTTTTCTCCCACTTTTTTTTTTTTTTTTTTTTTTTTTTTACCTGAAAGGGCCAAAGCCAAAATCGAAGAAAGCGGCTCACCGCCCGATCACTACTGGCCGCGCAGGGTCGCCGTTGTCCTGTTCCTACAAAAGCTCAAAAAAAAAAAACAACACCACAACACACCCTCCACACAACCAAAGTCAAGGGAACACAAAAAAAAACATAAACCCTATATAATTCACATCTCTGTCCTACACCAGTGCAAAGACCCTGCCGACTACGCCACAATGTGGCAGAACGAGGGGAGCTCGTAATTCGTGGGGCACTAGGGCCTAGCTTTTTAGAATAGAATAACTGCAACTTTACAAAAACCGACTACGCCACTCTGACATCAGAGAATGAATGATACCCTTTATCTTAAGACACACAAGTTCGTTGCACTAGTAAGGAACAGACATGCAAATCATACAAAAGGAGTTCTTTATTATTAAAAGCAGACAGGAGTAAACCGGGCGTACCAGGCAAAACTCCTCACGGCATCTGACCATCGAATGTATGTGTTATAGAGGCAGAGGAGTTTTACAATCATTCAAAAGTCAATCACTACAAAATAAACATACAATAAAACCTTACACTCAAAAGCTTTTCAGCCACGGGCTAAAGAACAAGGAACCAAACCACACACTGTAGAGTAAACTTATCACTCACACACAAAATCGGTGCGTCTCACTGCACACAGCACCCAGTGTTCAAAACCACCACCAGCACGCTGAGGAAAAGGAGGATTCCTGACTGAAGCCCCTGGCATCTAGCAGAAAGAGAGTTTACAGTTGCTCACACATACACAAAGAAAGAGATCACGATTAGAAAAATCACAATGAAGTCAATATAAACAGCAAAAAAACACAAATACTAATAATCCAAAAACACTTCACTGAAAACTATAATTCACACTAACACAATCTCAAAACAAAGAAACAAAAAAACAAAACAAATTACTAATAACATCATCCAACCCACATAACAAACCACTCTTACAAATCAGACTAAATGAAACAGACAAAAACCACAAAACAGTAGGTTAGGACAACGGCGATTCCTCGCATTAAATACGGAAGAAAGGCAGAGAGGAAAAGATCTCAGACACCTTAGAAGGGAAACACAATGGTTAAATGCCCGCCTGAATGCCCAATGGTCTCGACCCAACAAGGAAAAGACTCACCCGCCGATAGAACCATGTCAATCACTTAAAACAAACCACTCTAGATCGCTCGTTGATTTGTTTTGATCCTGTAGCGTCACACGTTGGTTTACATGTGCCTGAAATACACGAAAGACCCATACCCACTCGTCAGAATCCCAACCAGAGAGCTGGTTCCCACAAATAACTGCAATAACAGCTTACCGAAAGAAATCATTTCAGGAGCACGCAAAAGCTGGCATACAGCCGCAGTCAAATCACCCGCACGTTGGAAGCAAATGGGAACCCCCACTCAATCGGAGGTGACGTACATCTCGACATGAATGGATATGCGCTATTTATAGCCTAATCGGAAATGACGCGTCACCCCAACTAAAAGGAAATTTGTAGGCGGCAAATTCTAATTAAATCATTAGTATCCATACAAACATGGGAGGAGAGCATCTGGTCACAACATTCTAAACTGCCAAAAGACAGTGAAGCCGCTACTATATTATAGATCAGTGGTTAGCAGTATGTCTCTGTAGTACCGGTAGTTACAGACTCTCGAGTATATTCAGTACCGGCAACTGCGTTCAGTCGCTTCCGTGTAAGTCAAAACGCAGGGCTCCAGACAGTAGCCGAATATATACTAGTGTCTGTGAATATTAAACTGCAAAATACTATTTAAATATTACTCCCGCAAAATCTACATCTCTGTGGGTGACTGGCACAGATGCGCGAGAGCTCGCTGTTTTGTAGTCTCTGCTGTGTGTCATGAGGACACGAACGCATAAACCATCACTTCATGAGAATTTACCGTTTCATTTGAGAATACTGTCATATCATAAACACAGACACTCAAAGATCTTCATGGCAGCCCATTAAAATAAATGTTTGGTTTACATGAGTAAATTGACAATATATAAAGCTACTGTTGTAGCCTACAGTAATAATAATACATCTCTATAATAATAATAATTATGCCTAGATGGTTGCTTGTTTTTTACTTGTTTTTTACTTGTTAGAGATTATCTGATTAATAGATCTTTTTTTATATTCCTAGACTTATTTGTTGCAGTTTTTTTATACAGTTATATTGTAAAACTTAAATACCTTTTTTAGTTTGCGGTGTTAGATTTTTGGCTGCATTTGAAGTTCTTTTTTGCATAAGAAAATAAATAATACTGTCAAATTCATGTTAGATAATAAAAATACTGTAATAAATACAGTAGTTCACCATGTATTTGTTCATGTTTTATTGAGGGATCTGTCTGAAGCACACCATAAAAAAATTCTAGCAATTTACACAGGGCTAGTAGTATATACAGCTGTATATACAGATATACACCCAGGTATCGGATCAGTACTCGGTATCGGCCGATACCCTGAGCCCAGGTATCGGAATCGGTATCGGGAAGAGAAAAAGGGTATCGGAACATCTCTACTACATACCCATGAACATAAATCATATCTTTCTCTCTATTTCTATCAGTCTGTCTGTCTATCTATCTACAAACAGTGTCCCGAAAAAGCATTTGGATGCTTAATCCACAATTAAAGTGGTAAGTAAAAGTACTAGCATTATATATATAAAAAAAATCAAAATAAGTGCCATTTACCCTTCTAAATAAAAATATTTGGTAGTATGTTTTAAAATATGAAATAATACATTGTTCAAAATGAAGACCAAAAGTCTTGGACACTTTCTGGTTGTTAAACTCTGTGGAGCATGTTTATTAATAAGCAGCAAAAAAAAAAAAAAAAAAAAAAGAAAAGTCAAGTTGGTTATGTGAAAAGCTCTAGCGTCATATGTTTGCAAAAGCAAAGTCGGTTGATATTTTGTGTCTAATGCAAGAAATTAAGACATGACAACTTAAAATGTTCAATGTCCTATACATCTATATTATATACAATTGTATTGCTTTACAAGTGAGTGAGAAAATCAATCATCTACACTGGAAGAAAAATAAATATAAAAAATTGGAAAGTAACATTAAATTAGGCATACAATTTTGAAGTAGAAAGACTGAAATAGTATTTTCATGTAAAACATACTTCAATAATCTTCGGAAAATTATTTTTACAATGTAAGTGGTGAGGTCTGTGCCAGATGAAAATGCAAACTGAGTATTGTTCCAACCCGCCTAATATATATAGTTTTGTATCACTGTGCTATTAAAGTGCATGTATTAAATAAACAGTTATTTTTGTGATTAACATGTTCTAAAGAAGAACTGCTTAGTGGATCGACCTAAGGTGTAAGAAGTATAATGCTTCACAATAAGGCATACCGTCCAAAGGAGCAAATGCTCATTTCATCACATCATTCATCTTACAAAACGAGAAATCTGGATATTTGCACAGACAATAGCATTCTCTCTATCAACCAACACTGGACAACAAAGAATGAAAAGACATTGATCTTAACATTTCACTACATAAATGCTTATTGTTTAGTGTTATTAGTGTAATTCAGATACTTTTACTACAAAGTAGCTATAATAAGTAAACTACTCAATTTCCTGCACTCCAATGCAGTGCAATCAGATATATGGCAGCCCTTACCATCATCAAAGGCAAAACGGCAATGGTAGATAAGATGAAAATGTTTGTGATGTGCACTTTCCAACATACCACCCAGGGCTGAAATACTCTCTCTGCCAATTTGGTGTGCGATTACGGGATGAGGATTTTATTCTTCTCACCTGAGCTGTCTGTCAGATCCATTGCACCAGGGCTTAGCAGTGTAGATATCTCTCTTTCCCAGAACTAGAAGTAATTGATCCAGATTTGAGCATTTGTATATATATATATTTATTTATTTATTTAATAGACAATATTTTTTGGAAGCTTTAAGCCACACAGCACATCAGACACTGTTCAATGTTATAATGCACTAAGGCTTAAATTGTGTCACATCAGTGATTTTATGTAAGCGTTTCTGCTAATGTTATATAAACGACTAATACACCAAGAGTGCTTACTATTGAAAATGCTTTGCGTCATCATAACCTCTGCTAAATCTGTCAAGCAGATGTATTTCAAATCCATTATAGATACAAAAATCTAATCACCGCTAAGAACTAAAATAGGCTCAATGCCAATGAACCGAGATGCTTTTAATAAAATATTTTGAAGGTTTTAATCAAAACTAATCTGTCATATTAAATGAGTATAAAAATCCCATCTGACAAAATCCTTTAAAAATACAGTGGGTTCTGAAAAAATGAGTGAATTGAGAATCTGGGAATTTAGGCTTTAATTATTATTTTTTTATAATTATTAATTAAATAATTGTATTATATTTTTGATCAATTAAAAGAAACAAATGTTAGAATTTTAAATAATAAATATTTCAGATTCTGCACTTAGGTTGCTAATCAAATTAAAGGAAAACACAAATATTTTTGCATTTACAGTAATAACATATATTTATTTATTTGTTATTACTTTTTATTAAGTGATTTTATTTACCGTGTTTTTCGGACTATATAAGTCCAACCTGAGTATAAGTCGCATCAGTCCAAATATACGCCATGATGAGGAAAAAAAAACATATATAAGTCGAACCGGACTATAAGTCGCATTTATTTAGAACCAAGAACCGAGAGAAAACATTACCGTCTACAGCCTAGAGAGGGCGCTCTATGCTGCTCAGTGTAGAGTACAGGAGCACTGAGCAGCATCTCTGGCAGCATAGAGCGCCCTCTCGCGGCTGTAGACGGTAATGTAGACGGTAAATTATCTCATCATAGTAATTTCTCCAAATTTGATGTGCGATTAATTAGATTAATTAATTAATTACCACATCATGTAATTAATTATATTAAAAATGTTAATAGCTTACCAGCCCTAATTTATGTACGCAAACCTAACTATGGACTGAAAAAAAAAACTGTACTAAATGAAAGCATTTTCACTAGTGAGCTCAGAATTTTGGATTCCACTGCATGTGATCCATAAATGAATAAATTAGGCAGCATTGCAAAGTTTACATCAGAAACACCCAGTCTCCAAACAAGCTTTGCTTTTGTAATGTTCACGGGTGGGTGTGCTTGTTTGGTGTTTCGCCTGAATGTACTTGCCATTAAAGTGTCTGTAAATATGTAAAATGAAGCAAGCATCTCATCTCTGAGCTGAGACCTGGCATTCACAGCCGGAAAAGCTAGGCTTTATGAAGATCAATAGTCCTCTCCCTTTCTCACTCTATCTCTTTGGCTTTACTCGGTCTCAAAGTGAAGAAAAAGAAAACACACCCATGTGAGGTGATTACCTCATGCATGACGTTCACATCACCCTTTCAGCCAGGCAAAGCTTTATGGGATTACAGGAAAATACCAGTGGAAAACAGGAGGATGAGTAGAGGATAACTGTCTGTGCTCCTCAAAGGAGAGGTTAAAGACGAGGGAATCGTCTTTTGTCGCCGGTGACATTTGAACTACAGTATACACAAACATTTGTAAATATTATAACTGGGTCCAATCCATCAGAGAATGTGGGAACTCTAACAAGCCTTTACAAAAGGTTAAGATCAAGAATATAAATGTATAAAGTGGTTTATCTGAAGAGGGATATCAAATGTAACTGCTCCACTGAAGTAATGGTGAACAGGTCAAAAGTTATCTGGCTATGTGATAATACAAAAATACCAACATGGTCTAGTAAGGCTTAGTTTTTAAAAAGGCACCCATGTCTACAGACTGCCCGCAGACTGTATGATGCAGAGTGCACACAAACACAGAAAATTACAATAGGTTGTTAATGATATGTGACTAAATAAATTATTTTTATCCACTGGATAAATTTTCAGATTTCACCTGCTAGCAATTAAGTAGAAGCTAAAATTAAGTTAAGCACATATATATATCAACTATATTAACTAAAAGAAAATAAACAAATTTAGAATGCAGTGAACTGACTCATGTATTGTATAAAAACCTATATTAAGATTTTTTCAAGATTTTTTTTTTAAACAACATAGAATATTAAATATTATTTAATAAGAAATCAAACAAAGTTTATACATAACAATTGCAAATGACCATTCATAAAAACCCGTCCCCCTTAGTTGCTACATCTGACAAGCCGTGATACTCTCACACCACACTTCATGTTCTCACGCAGTGAAAAATACATTACAGAGCAAAGAGGAAACTGACAACAAGCTGACAGATAAGACAAAGCAAGTCATTTTTGAAATGAAACAAAGTAATAATAATAACACCAGAAGGACATCGGAAGAATATCAGAAGGTATTTTGTTCAACTGCGGAAAGACATCAATACACATAATTTTTCCACCGACATTAATCTACTCCTGTCTGGTTTGTGTTGGATAGGGAAAAAATTGCTAGGTATCTTAATAAAATGTTGTAAAAAAAAAAAAAAAAAAAAAAAAAAATCTTAAAAATGTATGCTGGAAAACAAGACAAAAACGCATGTATACTGCAGTACTGTGTATATTTTGCAATGTATAATAAGTGATTCCATAGAAGTTCCGTAGTAGTTGATGCTATCACATAAAGATATCCATGAGTTTTATTTCATTCTGAACACAAAGTCTAGACAATTGTTCCAGTAGACTGTTGTTACTTTATTTAAATGAGTTTGCACATTGTTCTATTATTGTGGTATCATTGATTTTAGATCTACTCATCCCTAAATCTTAAAGCAAACGGTATTGATTTTAATATATCTTTTTTTTTTTTACATTTTTACCACAATCAGCTTTGTATAAGTGGGTGGATCTTGTACCAGACAAGCTACAATATGGAGCAGACTTCATGCCAATAGTCAAAAGTCTGGCTTTGGCTAGATCGAGCAGCAGCTCTGGACTCGCTAATTGTTTCTCCTGACCTTCACCCCAGGAAATGTAAATAAGCAGGATCCTAATCCGGACCCAGAAGAACTTCTCAAGGTGTGCCAGACCTTAAGAAATAAACAAACTGCCTTATATAGACACACCAAAGGGTAAAGAGCTTAATCTAAATGCTCATGATGCACAAGAAATACATTAAATCCAGAGCAACCACAACTAAAAGTGGTATTTAGTGAGATATCATAATTATTTGGGTATAAATAAATTACTCTACTGTACATGCAAAGAAGCAGGTGTTTACACTGACACATACAAGCGTAGACCTGGTTTCACTGCATGACACAGAGGAGGAAGGCTAAATGTTAACAGTCCAACATTTTTTCCCATCGTGCATTTGTTTTGTTTGTTTGATTTTAGCTTGATCCCTAAATCCTCTTGTCTCACGAATGAGCATTTGAAATGCATGGGTCACATGGTTCCTCGCGGGTATAAGGACAGCTTAACCCTAAATGTCTCTGTGGAGTTGATCATTGCCATCTGTGTGAGAGCTGATGTGGTTTGATACTCACCCTTGGCTATCCGCACCAGCCATGAATAGACATAAAAACCTAGAACAGATGGATACGCCACAGCTCTGTCAAACAGAGGACAAGTACACACACAAACTCATGGTTCAGAGAAATAAGCGTAAATAAGCACATAATGTATGACAACAACAACATCTTTCTGCAAGCTCATTACTTCTTGATACGCCTCAGTGTCTTGTCCTGCAATTGAAGATCACACAACTCTAAAAAGCGTCATATTGTGCTATACTCTCAATACTCATTTGTATTTACGACAGTATAAAAAGGCTTTCAAGCAAGCTCTGTGCCTGTCTCAAAAGACATTTTTAGATGTCTTCTTGTTTTCTCTGAAGAACAGAACGTGGGGGAGTAAATTAACAAATATCTGGTCAGAGCATGACTGGCACCGGCATGTATTTTTTTAGGGTCTGTTCCCTCCTATCCTTCTCTCCAGCAGTGCTCTGATCTCATTTGCCTCTCTGTATTGATTTTGCATTTAAGCATTAATGCAGAGTCTAATGAACAATCAGTAGGAATAGCACCCCACCTCCCTCTCAGTCTTCTCGGCATCAGGAGGAAGGGGCCGCCGAGATCTATCATCAGTTTGTTTTGCAGCAGTGCTCGCTGTTGTTTCTGGCAAATCATTGTCTTGTCTTTATTGCTTAAGAGCTGAAAATTCAAGACGGTCCTCAAGCACAAACTTTTCATCAGAATTGGTGTCTAGAATCAACTATATTAGTATGATTTCTATACTATTATGGTATTTATTAATATTTTGAATTAGTTATTTACTAGTTATTTACTATATTTTATAATATATAATATATATATATATATTGTTTTAGCTTTCATTTTCATTTTTGTAAGTTTTAGTCATTTTGTTATGCACTTACTGTTTTTTATATAAATTATTGTGCATATTATTTCTATTTCTAAATAGCTTAGATTTATATATAGCTTTTTATTTCAGTTTTAGTCATTTTAGTACCATAACGTAATTCAGCTAGTTGGCAAGAAAACATCCCTAATTTTATTTAAATTGGTCTAATATTTATATTTTATTTCAGCTTCATTTCAATTACCAAAAAGATATTTTAAATACTTTGAGTTAAAAATAACAGCTCTGCCCTAGTGAAAAGTAATATTTTTTAAATATGTACATTTATTTCATACTAAGTATAGTTCAAGTCTTTTAAGATATTTACTGACATATCGCTCGGGACTTAACCTATTGATATAAAAATTATAGTTATACTTTATTTGGAGGAAAAGTCGGCCCCGGGCCCATATGCAAAAAAAAAAAAATAGTTGGCTAAATCGTGTGCACAGTTTACTAACCTATTTCATTCCCACGATTTATAAATTGTGCACACGATTGACTAATTAATTCCCACCATTTGCTAAATCATCCAAACGATTTGTAAATTGAGGGAACAAATTTGTAAATTGTGCGCTTAATTTTGTTTTTTTCTTGCATGTCATGTGCTGGGCTCCGTACCATAATGAAAAGAGTTTTTGTTTCAGATTTGAATTATTTTGTTTTAAAATAGTAATTTAAAGCACTGTTGATATATTTATCAGATCGGTGAAGCGCTCCTGCTTAAGACCAAGACAACAGAAAGCGCATCGTGTTTGTTTTCCTTATTTTACAAAAGCACAAGGTTTTTTTGGTATTGTAAGAGCACACAAATTTAAGTAAACCCTTTGCAATTCCGATTGATATATACTCCTACATTTATGAGCAAAAATGACAGTGTATTTTTAAGTTTCCAATGTTATAAAAAAATAATAATAATGCGCAAGTGATTGTGCTGGCACCTCCATGTCCTGCAAAGCGTGCTTTAGCTTCCAATCTCTGCACACATTGATCAAACATAATGCTCAGCTCACTGTCTGCCACTGCAGCTTGGTTGTTCCTTTAAAAAACAAAAACTTTTTAACACTGTTCCAAACATATTTCTAAATTAACTTAATAAAGAAACATGACTCCTTTGCTATTAAAAAATAAATAAATTGAACTATTTTAATAGCTGAGAGAGAAGAGAGAGAAAGAAAAAAGTCACGGGATCCAGTCGGTCTCGGGCCGAGAATTATCATAAGTTTTAGGACAAGGACCAGGCCCATGCAGGGCTCTATTCCCTTGTTTCAATTACAAGTTCCCCCCAGCTCGACGGGCCCCCAGACTGCACCTGCACACCCTGACGAAACTGAATGTCATTATTGATGAGGATTAAATGCAACATATTCAAAGTGTACCTGAAGTATACTTGCAATATTTATGTATCTTTAGCTGGACTTCTGCACAATTTAAATGCATTAAAAAAAAAAAAAAAAATATATATATATATATATATATATATATATATATATATATATATATATATATATATATATATATATATATATATATATATTATTTCTGTCATTATTTACTTAAAACTTTTATTTTCATTCTTCTAAAGAACAACAATTTAGATCTTTGAGATTATGTTTCCAATAAAACAAAAGCAAAGCTCCAAAAGGGTCAACAAGCAATATAGAATGTATAATAAAAAGCAGTCAGTATGACCAGTGCTCTATATCAGTGTTGTTAAGTGCAGAGATGTGTGCACATGCACAGATGTAAAATTATTGAATTTTGGTCAGTTACTCTCACCACGTCTTGTATAAGCTATTGCACTCTTTGAATTTAATTCTGCTGAAGATTTGAGACTTACATTACATTTTTGCAACTGCTTTTTGTTAAGCCTAGGAGCTTGACAATCCACTTGCTTTATACACAAAAGAATTGTGAACACTGTGCCTAAGATCTTTTATTGTGTTTCTGAAAGGAAAATATGAAAATATAATAGAGTTGCTTTGACATAAGAGTGAGCCAACGATGACAAAATGTAAATCTTTGGCTGCCTATTCCTGGAGAGATCAAATAAAATGTTTAGCTCATTTCTCACTAAAAAGAGAGCATTATAAAACGATTTAGGGAATAGAATAAAAATGATTCACTCTGCACTTTAAAATTGATGATTTTGTCCATCCAGCTTTGCAGTTGCCATTTGTGCACTGTGGCTTTTTTCTTCCTTTTTTTTTTTTTTTTTTTTTTGAGACAGGTCTGCTTAAGCTGGCTGTCTCAGCTCCTCTGGGTTCTCCAGCACCTGTGTCTGCTGCACCTGGGGTCTCTGCAGATGGTGTTTCTCCCTCCTCTCCCTGGTGGGGTTTCATCCTTGCAACTCTCCAACACTCCAGCACATAGCTACGTCTGGCTCCTCCATCTCAAACATTCCCCACTGTTTCCCCTCTAGTTCCTCATCAGCAAAGTTTGGCTTCGAGGCACGAGGTTGAGGCCTCTCTGATCAATGCTGCTCACTCATTTCACTTTAAACCTGCCTGTGGCATTCACAAAACATGCACTGACACGCACAAACCTTACACCAACTGTGCCGGTGGTGCAACTTAGGTCGTGCTCCCTCCTGCAATCCAAACTAAATGATGCAAATCCCATTATCCAGAGAAGTAGGTCACAGTTTATATACCACTGGCTCACATAAAAAGCACAATATCTTGCCCATATCTGGGACATGGAAAGAGAGAAAAATTGTTTGTTTAGGATTTCAAGCTTACCGCACTTACATTTGGTCTCTCAGAAGATTGAGAATTCAGCCAGGACAGATGTCTAAGATGTCGCTCTCAATTATTTCACAATGTCTGTCAGTGATCCTGTCGTGGGAGCCACCAGTCACCGTCCCACACATACTGACCAAGGGTTTGTTCAGATCACTTGTATGGTCCATTAGAGCTACTTGCCTAAGTACAAAAGCAAATTCACTGGCTGATTGTTCACCTAGCAGTCTGAAAGCTCTAATACATTCAGAGATTGCATCTCTGCTTACAAATACAAAAGGCAAGCATTTCTTAAGAGAGAAGGGTAGGAAGCAACAGCATCAGCCCACAACAACAACAAGAATTTGTGCTGATTCACCTTACTCTCAGAATAAAAGGTACAAAAGCTGTTACTGAGGTGGTACCTTCTTCAAAAGCTACACATTTGCACCTCGTTTACCCCTAAAGGCTATATATTAGTACTTAAAGATATATATTGGTTCCTAAAGTGTACATATTAGTATCTAAATGGTACATTTCAGTACCTTGAAAGGTTAACCTTTACCCTTATTTCTGAGAGTGCACCTGCTTTATTCTGTTCTTTGCTGTTGTCTTGGTTAGGGGCTTTAAAATTTTGATGCCTAAAATAAATATTCACCTTTACATTTTTATGGTTACAACAGCTTTATATTAGTATCACTGAGACACTATTATAGTGGTCTTAAATGATCTGTAAATTTATAATAGTTTATTTTTTATCTTTTGGCTACTAAATCTGCACAGTACACAAAATGTGTTTTTACTTATTACTTACTTATTATTTTATATTACATATATATATATATATATATATATATATATATATATATATATATATATATATATATATATATATATATATATATATATATATATTTATATTCTTATAGATATTTTATATATTTATGTATCTATTATTCCTTACTGTCCACAGAATTTAAATTAAAATCATTAGGGCTGCAACTAAGGATTATTTTGATAATCGATTAGTTGGCCGATACTTTTGTTCCCATTGTCTTTATTTTAATTTTACTGACAAAAACACACTATTCCACATTCTGCCCAATGTCTTTAAAACAAATGTGCCAACTGAATGCTATAAAAACATACAGTGCTTAACAATTTATAAGACCACCTGTCATAAGACAAAAAACATTGTAGGAATATGATATATATATATTCTAAAAAATGTATTGTATTTTTTGGACAAATAACAAGCTGGAACAACTCGATAGTATTTATTCACATAATAACAAAAATGACCTCCTTTGCCTTTGATAACAGCTCACACGCTTACTGCCATTGTTTATGTACTTTTTGACTATTTGGTTATCTGAATAAAAAATAAAAAATAAATTGTCTACCTTTCTTTCACAAATAACTGCAATAATTATATTATAGCCAAAAAAAATAACTTATAACTATTACTAAAAATGCATATTGGAGATCTAACCAATACATAAAGCTAAAAAAAAATATTTTGGTAGTTACCAGTACTGTTAGTTAGGAGCAGCAGTGGCACAAACCTTACAAAATCGGTTAAAAAACTTATATAAATTTGTTTAAATAAATTTGTTAATTACTGTAAGCTATATAGTGAATATAGTTTAAATGTCTAGATCAAAAATTAAAACAATAAAGATAATAAAGGCTAATAAAATCACAGTAATGCTGTGCAGGAACACGTGTCGCGTGCACTTTGATCACAGTCAGTCTCTTACTGCAATTTCTTTATCCTGTAAAAGCGTCTGTTATTTCAGACTATTACACGCTGCTGTCCCTTCACAGTTCCTGCTCTCATAAATTAATCACACTGCATGTTGACTTTTAAACCTAAATATAAATGTTAAACAACAGTTATTTCAGCACAACGAATGTTTTTGCACATAATATTTTGTCTCCCTCGCCTCTCTGTGTTCCGTCTATTAAATGCACGCGCCTTTATGCAAAGATATGACCATTAACAAAAAGTTTTTTGCGCCGAGGGCACACACACACGTATCTGTAAAAGCGCCTGACTGGCAAACCATTACGCTAATGCATCAGCTTGAAGCTTCAAGATTTATCATGTTTGGGGCAGCTTGAATCGCGTATTTTTCCTGCAGGAGCTCATTGTTTTCTCCAATATTTGTAGATGCATTTTGTCCATAGAAATGCGTTATTCAGTGCTGTAATTTGATGCGGCCAGCTCTAGTTGTACATGCACTGTGGGCAGACCCGACTAATCAATAATGAGTATCATAATCGATTTTATTGTTAGTCAGTGTAGCCCTAAAAATGATCATGATTAATCTCATTACCCCCATGGCTCCAACCAGTCTTTAGAAAGCAGAATGAAGCAGTTATATAAAAATAGTACCAATTTATTCTCTAAAAATTTCCACCAGCACTCCACCAGGCCCCAGTTTGAAAACCCCTGGTCTTGATGCTTCCAAGTTACAGTACAGCTTACAGTCGCTATTTACAGTGCTTTGTGAATGACGATTTGTCGCATTCATATGTTGCTTCAATGACTACTAGCCCTAGCATCTCAAGGCCCATCTTAAATGGTAACTGCAGGGGAAAAACCAGCACAAAGTGCTCAAAAATCATACAGCGTATTGATCAGGCTCATAGTGCAGTGCTCTCAGCCTTTCTTCAGTCATATTTTTGACTCTGAATAGGCCACTCTATGCTATGAAGTGCTGCCCATGATTAATACTGAAACCGTTAAATAGCCCTTGGTCTGAGATGATGAATGATCCACATTCAGCTCACTTACCGTCCCTGTATATGTATGAAAAGCCATCAAATTTAATGACGCTTTACCTTTCCCAAATGCAATACGCACTGGGATGTCTGTCCGCAGGAATACAACAATCCGCCCCTTTGTAAATCCTATAAAATATAGATTATGCTATGTATGCAGACTGGATGTGGACAGTATTGCAGCTGTTTTTCAAAAAGAATGGGTCCACGGGGATTTCAGCCACTGTGTGCGGAAATGCTGACGACATGAAAAGCTAGAACCATTAGACAGTGAACAAATCACAGAGGTATATTTTCAAGAAGGCAAAACAAACAAATACCGGCCCCTTAAAGGGCTTCCTGCTGTCGCTTGGTGCATTGTAGCTTCTTTATTATGACAGTCTCTGTGTTTCCTCCGTAATAGCTGATGGCTTACAGCGTAGACATATCTCAGCAATTACATGTATTCTTGTAGGTATGTGTGTGTGTTGTGTGGGTGTCCCATCTGAAGAAAAACTCTGGTAAGTCATAACAGTCAGACAAATAGCACAAGCTAAAAGCATTCGCTCCCATGGTGATGTTTTCCATCATAACATATCACAAGCGCTCTAGTTTCAAATCATTTCACATACATGTATTCGCACATGTGCGGGACGAGAAGGGTTATAAGAAGACACAGAACATAGGAAAGCCTTAATCATCAATATGCTGCAGCATCCTAATGATTTGCTTCTTCTGAAGGTCAGGACAACAAGCTGCAAATTAGTGGTGATCAAGCCAACAAAGCACTATATGGAGAGAGACTGGAGATGAATGCCCTCTAGGTTTATCCAATAAATGCGAGGAGATAATTACAGGGTCATTAGGATTTAATGATACTGATGATGTTGCTTCTACTTGTGCAGTATAAAACACATGGGTCTAGGAGAGATGAAACTGTGATAGATCTCTGACCTAAGAACACATCTGGAGACAAATAAACAAATAAATTGCAGCAGAGGTCAGTTAATTTAATCCTTATGAGGATACATCCACAAATAATTAATTAAAAACACTAAAAAAAACTGTAAGATGAATTAAATAAATAAATTAAATATGAATAATAATAATAAAAAATTAGATACAGTGTCAAAAAACGTAAGCCACATTTTTAAATGTATGAATATGTATATATAGTTTAACAAATTAAAAAAAAAAGTAGAATTTGTAGAAAATATGTAAGAAAAACATAAAGATGTCACAAAAAGAAGTTTGTTAGGTCTTAAAAGATAATTGATAAAGGATACAATTAGATATAAGGTTCAAAATTAAGATAAAACATTAGAGAATAAAATATAAAGAATAAATATAAAATATTATTCCTTAAAATATGAAAATGTGGCATTTATTTTATAGAAAATTTGGTCAAAATGTTAATAAAAAAGTGAATTAGATCTTAAAATATAAGACAATATAGATACAGTGTTCATAATGAAGACACAATATAATTAGATTCTAAAGCTAAAATGTAAAACATAATAACAATGCCTTAAGGAAACGTACAATTAATCTATTTCATGCAATGAATTGGATTTCATTTTTATAAAAATGTAAAAATATAAAAATGTCATATTTATGTATATTTATATTGTAAGAACAACATACGTCTCCATTTAGATAAGCAGGCATGTGTGATTGTGTGTATAACTGAAACATCTGAGACTTTCAAGACAGTTTCCACAGTAACCAAGACAGTAGCCATGAAGCGCAAAATCTTGAGTGGATTTCAATGAAACTTAACACTGCTTTTACACAGATGAAGGTTTTTGCTGCTTCTATTATGACAGATGTGTTCAAACCTTGAGTTTATTCTCCAAAGGTGAAGTCACACTGCAGTCCACTATCTTTATCCATGACTTATCTAAATTAGCTATAAAATATGTAATATGTCTGAAGGAAAATAAAACGTTGCATAAGATTTTGAGGCCATTCAAGCACTATAATAAAGTAATCAAGAAATAAGGTAATCAGCTGAGAAATGTGGAAAGTGGCTCAAGGAGAGAATAAAAATGCAGAGAGCATAAAATGTAAGAGAAAAAGAAAGCCTGAGAGAAGAAGAGAAAATAACCTGAAGCCTTAAAACAATGCATATATTATGGCACACCTCAGATGGGAAGTGTGGCATCAAAGCTATGCTAATGCTCATAAATAAATTAAAGTAATGCAACAATCACATGCGATCTCTGTCACATACCACGAGAAAACACAGCAATCAAAAGGAAACACTTCAGTACCTTGCTGCCATATTGCACATAAGGCATGTCACATGTGTTTAGCTAAACATTTGGAAATGTCTTGACATCTAAGAGTAATGCAGAAACCAATAAAATTAAATGTTTTCTGCTCTGGGGGAAGAAATAAATTGCAACACAGTTGCCACTCACAACTACACTTCAATGGTTCCTAGTATGATTTGTGCTTAATAAACTGTAGATCTTCATCCGTGAAAGTAATTATGATGCTTCAAACTCCTTTCACTTCTTTTTAATTGTTATTTCACAGTTACTGGACCAACGTTAATCACTCAGGACCGCCTACAGTGCATTTAACGCATACTGCACACAACAAATGGTGAGATAAGTAAACAATAACAAGATCTGATCTGATTGGCTTGTTAAATGCAATTTCAGTTAATCAAAGCAAACAAATTAGTTAAAAAATTAACTGATTTATGAGCTGGGAAGTTGTAATTCGGGAAGTTTTTAAAACTCCCTAATGAAAGAAAGTTCAGAGTCCCCCATTAATAATTACAACTTAGTTGGAGTGTTCACATGCGTTCAACTTTCCAACTTGACTTGAACACACTAGTATTACTTCTAACCAGTTCTAACAACAAAGTTAAACTTCCACGGGTAGTCATAGTCTAATGGTTGGAGAGACAGACTTGTAACCCAAACGTTGCAGGTTTGAGTCTTGGTACCAGCAGGAATTGCAGGTGGGAGTAGTGAATGCAGTGCTGTCTTCCACCTTCAATACCAAGACTGAGGTGAGATGCTTGAGGAAGGCACTGAACCCCTAACTGATCCCTGGGTGTTGCATCAAAAATGGCTGCCCACTGCTCCAGGTGTGTGGAGTTGGATTGGTTAAAAGCAGAGCACAAATTTGGAGTGTGGTACACCATTAGGGCTACATGATAATGACAAAAATCATGATTGTCGATAATTCCGTTGAAATTTTAATCACGATTATCACAATTTACATTAAATGTTGTTTATACCATTGTTTGATGCAACTGCATGCCGTATTTGTGTATGAAAATAAACAAGCTGAAAACACTCTAACTGAAAAAAAAAAAAACTTTTAGTGATTTACTATAGTATTAAGCCTCAAATGTCAACTATACATTGGTTTCTTTTTTAAATTATAAAAAATATGAATGATATTATAATGTTATCCAAAAACTAATATTAAAATAATGGGAAAACCCTTAAGATAACATGTAGAAAACAACAACAACAACAACAACAAAAAAAACACATCTTAAGCATTAAGAATAACATAAGTGGACTTTGAACGATTTCACACCTGCCTGGCTGATTAAAAAAATCACCCTCACTCAATTCTCTGAGCCCTAGCAAAGAGTCTTGTTAGCAGAATTTTATTTGAACCAGGGTTGGGTTTGGAACTTTTTTAGTGTATTCCCTACTATATGCCTCTGAATGAAAGTGAAAATGACCCATACTCAGAATTCGTGCTCTGCATTTTAAAACATCCAAAGTCTGCAGACACACAACAGTGAATATTATATAAACACACACACACACACACACACACACACACAGAGCAGTGGGCAGCCATTTATGCTGCGGCACACGGGGAGCAGCTGGGGATTCGGTGCCTTGCTCAAGTGCACCTCAGTCATGGAATAGAGGGTGAAGAGAGCACTGTACATCCACTCCCTCCACCTATAATTCCTACCGGCCCGAGACTTGAACTCACAACCTTTGGATTACAAGTCAGAATCTCTAACTATTAGGCCACGACTTCCCCAAAAAGGTATGCTATTACTGTATGTCAAAAATAAATATTGTCTACTGCCACTCGCTTGCGGAGTCAGTTGGGTTTTAATGGCAGATCCATCAGCAGTCTTTGTTCTACAACCTCATCATTTACAAATTAAGAACAGCTTGTTAGCATCTGATATCTTTTTTATCCTCTATTAGAGCCTGGCTAACCTCTGGTAGTGCTTTGACAGACACATTTTCGGATCTCTACATCCTCCTAGGTGCTCGTTGTGCTCTGTGGCATCTCTAAAGACAGTGAGTGGCACATCTGGAGTGACAGACAGCTTTTGCTCACCTCATGAGCCTGCCTATCCTGGGACATAAACTCACGGTGACAGAACCTTTCAGCTTCTTAATGAGAATCAACAAAGCATCAAAGCCTTTCTAAACTCCAGCTTCCTGTCTTTCACTACATGATTCTCTCTCTTTGCAGTACAGTGGGAATGAATGTCAAACAATGCAAACTATTCTTTTTATTGAATTTGTGTAGTGACATGGCATTTTAAGTGACCTGCAGTGTGACAAGCCATACTTTACCTAAAATTATTTGAAACAACACATTATTAGACTTGTCACAATATCATAATTTTCACACCGCTGCAGTATTCATGTTCAGAATTACTATACTAATACTACGGATGGTGCTATGAGGTAATTGCTGTTGGGCAATAATACAAGGTAGCTTGACCTTGTATTTTATATTTGAATTAAACTTTATAACTAAAAAAATATATATAAAAAAAATAATAAATAAAACATGCAGTCATATTAAATTGTGTTGTTTTCCAAAACTCTATTTCAAGTGTTCAATCATAAAAAATGTTTGCTTCTAAATGTGGATTTGCACTTGCTGTTAAATTCTAAGTTCTACAAATCTAAAATCGTAATGTTCAATAAAGAAAAAAAGGTTGATGTGAGTATATATATAACTACAGATTTATGTACTTTAAGTATTTCAAAAATAATGTGTTTTTTTTACATTAAAGCATGTCAACATACTCTGTTACACCAAATACACAAAATAATATAATCATATGACTCCTTTTAGCCAACATATTTCATTATCTGTTATCTCATGCCATCCAATTGTTCCTTTTCCCTAACTTGAGCTTTCCAGAAAGTGCCTAAAGTTTATATTTTCAGATAAATATGCAAGCAAAAATCCCTGATCCACACAGGTCATAACAACAGTGCCGTTGCCCCTATTAAACATTAGCCTGAAATAGTTTGTGGTGTGTGATAAATCACTGGCTAATGAGAGAGAGCGAGGTGGTGGTGCATTTGTATTCTGCCCAGCTGTTGGCAGACTATCTATCTGCTTTGAGCCTCTCATGGCCATAGAGGGAGGGCGAGAGACTGCATTAAGCCATTATAGTCTGCCGTTCACCCTGAATACAGATGTGCATACAGCAATTTCACTCCATCATTCAGTGTCAATATGCACAGGAGACAGAGGCCAGAGGAGGTAATCATAGACGTAATAAATGCACCTACCGAATCTTTATCTTCATCAGCCGTGCCAAGTGAAGTGCAATTAGGGTCTTCTTGCGTAGGACACATCGCCTAGCTGCTCTTTACAGTTTGTGCTTGTGTACGCCTGTAGATAAGAAGCCATTTCCATTACCAGAAACTGGTGCAAGGATACAGCAAGAACTTTTAATGTGCTCTTTACCACTTAAGCAAGTATAACAAGCATGCTGGGTGGAACTGTCTCATTTTACTGGAGATCTGCTGCAGATGTCTTTTATGACCCAATATCTGCTTACTTCAGTAAGCCCTGCTTACTGCAAGCCAACCCTATTTAAAAATCTAAAATAATAATAATAAAAATGACAATAATCATGATTAGTTATCATGGTTATAATTTCTGAGTAAACCTTTTGCGATTATCAGTTCAATGCAGCCCTAGAGAGTAGCATCAAATACTCATTTATACTAAATAACAATTCAGTTTTGCTCATATATGCAGAGCCAAGTAAACTTCTGGAATGTTACTCTTATGCTGCTTTGACATGCGAACCTAAGCATTCATTTGATAGATTGCCCAAGCATGAGGTACTCAGGTCTAGCTTAAGGCCATCTATATTGTGGATGGCTCTTCCTCTATGTCTGTAATCTGATCGGTTCAGATAAAATCAGGTCTAACGCTCTGATGCACTCCCTTTCTCTGAAAACAACTCAAATATTTATCCCATTTTCACTTTGCAAATACACAACTAATATTTGCAAACCGATTAGATGGGATTGGCATTGCTGAAAGGCCCTATAATAAGGATCAGAGAAAACAAATATGAAATGTTTTGAAATCATTCCAAGGCAGTTCTGTTAAATGAGTCTAAAATAAGTGCAGTATGGATGCACTGGCTACTTTAAAGAGATATATTTGGTTATCTAAGCTCTATTAATCTTGTTATGGATGACACAGGCTTTGCTCCATACAAAGGAAAGCAGAAGGTAGTGGTGATATGCTAATGTAGATGACAGCTAATTCACGTTGATTATTTATTTCTAGATCAGAGAGGCCTAATGAAGCTTCAGTCAACCAAAGACTTTCAGTTGTACTGCAAAAAAAAAAACAAAAAAACAAAAACAACTGCACAGAATATCAACAATCTTATAATCTTCTATGACTCCATTAGTGCTTTTGATCATAATTCTCATTTTATGGTCTACTCCATCACATTTCTTAGAAGTCAGTGTTAATTGAGTACACAAATGTGGGCGAAATCATGAAATCTGTCAAGAATACACCCAAAGATCATATTTCACCCCATATTTAAAAAGAAAATATGAGGAATATTTCACTCCTACATAAAAATAAAAACAATACTATTATATTTTGTAACAGATTCTATTTAATACAAGTTGCATTTATGTGATATGGCATATTCAAAGAAATTAAACCCATTAAACAAATTTTAGGTATAGTTCACACACACACACACACACACACACACACACACACAAAAAAAAAAAAAAAAAAAAAAAAATATATATATATATATATATATTTTTTTTTTACCCCATATACTTATCCTCAAGCCATCCTAGATGTAAATGACTTTCTTCATTCAGACCAATGCAATCAGCATTATATTTAAAAATGTCCTAGCTCTTTCAAGCTTTATAATGGCAGTGAATGGTGATATTCAATAGTCCAATAGAAGTCCAATAAACTGTGCCCATCCATCATAAAAAAGTGATCCACACGGCTCCGGGGGCTAATAAAGCCCCTCAAATTTCTTTTGAATGTAATACATTTTTGTTTAAATAAAATTATTTTGTACAGAGCACGGTGCATGACATGAATAAATAAATAAATAAATAATAAAGATTCAAAAATAGTAAATTGTGGCCACGTTATACTAGATTGTTATTTTGTTTAATGTGTACATGAAGAGTATGGTTCACAATAAATAAATTTTGATCAATTTGAGTAAAAATGTGTTTTCCTTACCAAGAAAGTTGCAAGATGAAACCTACTATTTTCTGTTTCAATCTTTGACAAAAATCTTAATGGTTATAATTACATTAAAAATTCAAATCCAAATGTTTTTTTTTTTTTTTTATAAATCTGTGATAGGCGTACTTTTTTCCCATTTTTCTCTTTTTTTCTCAAAATGCACTAAATCCATTGAATCAATATGAAAGTAATTTTTTCATATTGAAACTGAAAATGACAGCCTCTGAACTTGGTCAATACTAATCTTATACTTTATACAGGCACTGGACTAAAAACACATTCATCAGTTATCACTTCCAAAACGAATTCAACGGGTCATCTTGTTAACAATTTACTGTGTACAATTAATCACAGAACCGGCATATACACACACACACACACACACACACACACACACACGCGTTTAAACAAATTTAAAACCATTTAGTATGATATTAATTTCTTTCAGTCAAAAATTTTAAGATATTCAGGTTTGTAACTGATGATAATGATGATAACATTTTTATTTTGGGGCATACTATCTCTTTAATGTTCCTAAAAACATCAAGTTTTTCTAATTCAAAGTATATTATATGTACTGTTACTGTATATCCACATAATTTGGCACAAAATGACAATTTCGTCACACAGTTAGATGTGGCGCAATTAATATTTATTATACTACCAAATACTCTTCAACATCATTAAAATTATGCTTTGATGTTTCATTTGAGCTGGAGCACTTGGAAATGGTAGGGAATCCACTTGAGTATTGATAATGCTATTATGATATTATTAGATAAGATAACTCATCTTTTGTCACTTCCTCTTCCTTCTGATGATTTATTCCCTATTTTTACCCTTGATGGCCTCTAATTCATGATCATTTTTCTGTGTTCATGTCTCAATAGACCACATCAACCACAAACCAGTACGACAGTGCTGCAGACAGAGGGCAACACACATTCACTCTGAACACAGAGGAAAGCCTCCATTCCCCAACACATACACATAACTAATGGCATTATTGCCTCATTGGCCTTTGTACACAGAATTTATTTCTATCCACAGCTGTCAGTTTTCTCTTGCTTAAAGCAGCAGGGTGGCAAGATCAAAACAAGGCACCGGTGCCTCAGTGACAGCTCATTATCACAGACAAACACCCCCTAAAGTGACTCACACTCGAACCTCTGCCATTTTACCTCGCTGCCTCTCCTGTCACTCTGAAAACAACCACACTCTCCCCATCTCCGTATACCAGCACTCCTGAATCCCACATTCAGGATGTTTGGAGATGATCAAGACCTCACTGTGGCTGTGTTGTGATTTTATGCAGCTTCAAAATCTAACTGTTTTGACTGGAATTGTTTCAGTTTATGTCTCTTGCCAAATGTTCCATGAATGGCTGCCGAAAGCATTTTACATCCTAGTGACTGTTCTCTGTGACTCAAAAATAGCTTTCAGAAGATTCAGGTGGTGCCTCACAGTTATTTTAACCTGTGCAGACCTGTAAAAAAAGAAAAGTCTGGGGAGTCTGAGGTGTAACTTTTAAGGGACATCTTGAGTGGTCATCAGCTGTGTATCTCATAGTTGGCGTGCACTTCAGTGTGAGTTTTGACCTCATATACAGTATCTAATCTGTTCTGAAATGTTTACATTTGTCAATCTGGTTTAATTCATCTGTTCTAGCTGACTGAACTCATGGACAGCTGGCCAGCCAGGCCTACAAATACTCCACACCAGTCAGAGTAGATAGACTGTACAAATCTTTCCCAGAAAACAACATGGATGATTGACTGAGATATGACTTAACCTTGTAATGTAGTCCATGTCATCAGAATAAATCTAGGTTTATTCTTTACTCAACCACACATATATAGATTACCAGTCAAAAGTTTGGCATAAATTAAATAAAATGTTACGTTTCTTTATGCTTACCAAGGCTGTATTAATCTGATTAAAAATACAGTAAACTGTAGGCTAATATTGTGCAACATTACTACAATGAATTCTTTTTTTCAGATATATCTTAAAATGTAATTTATTCCTGTGATGCAAAGCTGAATTTTCAGTAGCCATTTCTCCAGTCTTCAGTGTCTCATGATCCTTCAGAAATCATTCTAATGTGCTGATTTGGTAAGCAATTATTATTCTTTAATATTTTGATAAATTAAATTTCTCTTAACATCAGTCTCAGACATGCAGCTTACAGCTTACTGTACCATTATAACTCACTTACTGTACAACCTGCCCGGTCTGCTGTGACTGTGGTTGCATAATTTCAAGGGAAATCTCAGTTTTACTCAACGAGTGTGATCATCCTAATAAATAATGACTGTGATAATGCAAGAGCATTATTTATTTATTTATTTTTACCTTTCCAATTCCTTACTCAAACAATCCCGCAAGCTGTAGGAATCATTGCGCTCTTGCTGGCTTCTTGGCTCCATCTCATCATATCATGGGTCTAAGCTCAGCAAGAGTAATTAAACAAGTCTGAAGGACTTTCTGTCATCCTGGCACCACATTCAACACAACAGACAGCCACAGGAGATCTGGGATCGGTCAACAAGGTTAGAAAACATGCTAATTTCAATGTTATGCCACCACAGCACTGAGACTGCTCTTGTCAGAATAACCAATGATCTACTGTTGGCAGCTGACTCTGGGCTTTTAACTATACTTGTCCTCCTTGACTTGAGCACTGCCTTTGATACTGTCTCACATAACGTACTTCTTGACAGATTAGTCTCCATTGGTATTACTGGCACTGCTCTGTCATGGTTTAGTTCATATCTATCTGGACGCAGTCAGCGTATTCAACTAAAAGGTTTTAGTTCAAGAATATCTACAGTCACCACTGGTGTTCCCCAAGGTTCTGTTTTGGGCCCGCTTCTCTTCATTATATATATGCTCCCTCTTGGTAATATTTTAAGGAAATATGGTATTAATTTTCACTGTTATGCGGATGACACCCAACTTTACCTGTCTGCCAAACCTACCGGTTCTTTTCCTCCGCCATCTTTGTCAAGCTGTTTAGCTGAAATTAAAGACTGGCTTTCAGCGAACTTCTTGAAATTAAATGGCAATAAAACGGAGGCTCTGCTTGTTGGCACTAGATCTGTTGTGTCTAAATCTAATTGTTTCTCTTTACACATTGATAATACTGCAATCTGTCCTTCCTCTCAGGTTAAAAGTTTGGGTGTCATCATGGATAGCACATTATCTTTTAAAGCTCAGATTAATAATATCACACGGATTGCATACTTCCATTTGCGCAATATTAATCGTCTACGTCCATTTCTTTCAAATAATAATACTGCAGTTCTCATTCACGCACTAGTCACCTCACGTATAGACTACTGCAATGCTCTTCTCACAGGTATTCCCTCCAAATTGCTACATAAACTTCAATTGGTTCAGAATTCTGCAGCTCGTGTTCTCTCTAGAACACCTTATACTGATCACATTTCTCCGGTTCTCCAGCAATTGCACTGGCTTCCAGTAAAATATAGAGTTGAATTCAAAATCTTGCTACTCACTTATAAAGCACTTCATAATCTTGCACCACAATACCTTACTCAACTTCTCCAGGTTTATACTCCTTCACGTGCACTTAGATCTTCATCTTCAATTTCTCTTGTGGTACCTCGGATTCGACTTACTACTATGGGTGCCAGATCTTTTAGTCATGTTGCCCCCCGCCTATGGAACTCCCTTCCCCTCGATGTTCGCAATAGCGATTGCTTGTTGACTTTTACAAAGCGTCTTAAGACATATCTTTTTATACAGGCTTTTTTATAATTTTTTTTATTAAGACTTAAATCCACTTTATATGTATATGCTGTTTGTTTCTTGTTTGTTTTGTCTTATGCAGTGACCTGTATATTGCTTGTAAGGTGACCTTGGGTGTTCTGAAAGGCGCCATGAAATAAAATGCATTATTATTATTATTATTATTATGTTAAGGGGAATCTGTGTTACACATTTTACACATTAAAATAATTAGTTCCAGTTAACCATGAGGTCCACATACAAGCAGTTCCACAAAAAAAAAAAAAAAAAAAAAAAAACTATATATGCAGTTCCTTAGAGGTTCTGTAACATGAAACATGAATATCCTTCTATATTGTCTTGTCAGCGTGATAAAACCATAGTTTCCCACACCCCTCTCCAGGAAAAGGCACTTGGGCCTCTGAGCTGCTGTTTGAGCCATAAATTGAATTATAGCACCACCAGCCAGTGGAAGAGGTGCTGCAGTTCAGTTACCCATCTACTCTATGTTAAAACTCAAACACTGTTGCCAAAAATATACAGCAGCTTTATATCAAACAACATATCTCATATGTCTGTTTACTCAGAAACAACATATACAACAGTAATTGCATTTCTTTTCAAGTAATTCAAGACAAATTGAGGATTTCTGTCAAAGCAATTGATGGAATTGGAATCAGTTTAAAATAAAACATACATTTGGGGTTTATTATTCTGAAATATAATTTTAATCTAAACGCTCTAGCGAGTTGTAGAGTAAAGCATGCAAGGATATATTTCCAACAATATTTTATTCATTTATCTTTTTGGTAACAGACAGGCTGATGAAGACTGATAGAGACCGTTCATATTGCTGCAGGCTACATGTATCAGGTGAACGGCAAATGATGATAAAACCTAAGCAGCAAGAATTTTTCTACTATGTAGGTATTCAGAATAATCAAAAAGCTGTGCACATCCCCAAAAACCACTGCAAGTGTTTCTTCCCTCTTACATTAATATTAACTATGCATGCTTGGAATTCAGAATTAAACCATTTGCAGACGGATGAAACATTTACATCACACACAAAATACATTTTTACAGTGAAAAAAAAAATCACAATAAAATACAAGTTTCAGCGCTGCTATATTCTTTGTCTTCCTGCAGTGAATGAAAATCACTTTTATCTGAAAAATGACATGTAACACAAGTGCACATATGACTGTAATACCCCTCCTATATCATCGACTGGATCTGTGCCAATTCTGAAGACTATTACTTCACTGCTTCTGCTAGTCTATATTTCACAAAAAAAAAAAAAAAAAAAAAAAAAAACCTTGACATTGACAGAGCAGATTACGGATGTGGACGCAAATTAAAGAAATGATTTCAATCTAGTCTTTCAACACAACCCCCTCTACCGCCCAACAACCACACAAACCCATCCATACCATTATCTCCACAGTACAAGCACTCAGACTAAACCATAACTATATCTTTTATGGATGAAGCTGATACTCCACAATACGGTATTATGAAGCATTTCAATGCACTTATTTATCATTTCTGAGAGCAAAATAAAATGTTCTACTCCTGAAGATACATAATGACCTTGCCTAAAAAGACACCCAGACACTCTGAAAAGGTATTTCGACTCCCGGCACCTATTCTTCAAGGAGGTCGAGAAGGGACCGTTCAATGTGAAATTCCACTCAATATTCAGAAAGAAAAGTTTACCTAGCAGAAGGAACGCCAGTCCGGCTTGAAGCACCGAGGGTCAGAGGAACCGAATCTTCTCACTTGTCATATTTTCCCATGTTGTGTTCCACTGGATTCACACTAAATTAAAAGGTGCGCGTGATATGAAGGCATCCAACTCCCCAAAGCCCATTTCCAAAACCACTAAAATCCAATGTTTTTCCCCCCTTTCGACGTAATGGATAGATATCTCCAAAAAACGAACTCTAAGGGACAATCAAATTCCAGCGCAATGTGCCCGACGCCCCTCAAGAAAGCCAAGTACTTGTTTTCCCCTCAGAAGCGCGGAAGCTCGTGCCATTCTCCTCCCGCCCGTCGACGCACCTCGCTCGAGCGCGAGCTTTCGTCCGCATTAAACCCGAGAAGTCATCAGAGATCTCAACAGAGAGACCTTCTCACCACTGCACCTTTACAAGCACTTCTTCCCCGCTTAATCCACACAGTCACTGACCGACTGCCTTCCGCGCAGACCCTCCATCCAGAAGGTAGTAAAAGTGTCTTCTCCTCAGGCAGTGTACGCTCTCCACACGCGACTGAGAATGGATTTATTACTCGAAATATCTCATACAAGTCGGTACACATAGGATGCTGAAAATTTAAGGAGAGGTCTAATTAATTGCCCATGAGGCGGAAATATGAAGCGAATTCCTCATCAAAACGGTCGAGCCGTTTAAACAAACTAGTTTTGCACCAGTCACTGCCTGGGATCATCAGTACGGCTGTGCTTTCTCCCCTGCTGTTTGGATTGGGAGAGAGAACGCAGGACGTCATGACGGATTGGCTCAGACTGACGCTCGCAATACTCGATACGTGTGTAACTGAGAAGTGAGAAGTGCTGTTGATTTAGTGCTCGAAGACGACGGAAAAAGTAAAGAAAACCACGAACTATGGCAAGCTGCTTTAGCGTTTATTCATGGAGGATCGATTTTATTTTTGTTTTATACTAGGGACCTTTAATTTCACTAGTTAACTTTTCATTGGATACTATTAAAGGTTTCGTTCACCTCCAGAATAGAAAATAAAATCCTGATGATTTACTCAACCCCATGTCATTCAAGATCTTCATTTCTTTATTCCCTTAGTCGCAAAGAAATTAAGGTTTTTGAGGAAAGAATTCCAGGATTTTTCTCCATAAATGGACTTTACTGGTGGCCAACAGGCTGAAGGTCCAAACTGCAGTTTCAAAGCAGCTTCAAAGGGCTCTTCACGATCCCTGTTGGGGAATAAAAGGCCATTCACACCTAGAAAAAATAACTATAAAGATAATTAGCATCCACACCAGTGGATATCGTATTTTTATTCCAAGCACATGCTCCTCTGCTGATTTAAATTCTAAAACTATATATTTATTGTTATCTTTATAATTATCGTCCTTGAAGTGAACAGGCCTTAAGGGTCTTATCTAGGGTCTTATGATTGTTCATTTTCCTAAAATAAAATAAAACTGTATATCGTTATTAACCACAAATGCTCAACTTGATGGACTTCATGCATTAAGTATTATTGTGTTTCGTGTAGCTCAGTTGGTAGATTATTGTGTTATACCTTGATATGTAATCATGCTATCATGGGTTCAATGCCAGGGAACGGACGCGCACAAAAATGTATGTGCTCAATAAATCATAATTTAGCTTGATTTTTGTGAGGGTTAGGTTTAGGGGTGGGGTTAGGTGTGGTCATTCGAATGAATTATCCACCTATTAAAATATGTAGTAAATACTGTGAGGTCGGTGTAAAAAGCCCACACATTGCATTTAAATAAATGTGCATTTTGATTGGTAATGACGTTATACGTCATTTCAGGACCACAGACGCAACACGATACTGTTATTATTTTTACGCCCGCTAGAGGTTGCTTAACTTTAAAATGTAAAATGGGTCGTAATAAGGTGCTTGCACAAACGACCTATATGGTCGTTTTTTGTTGGAGGACAGGCTCAAAAACAAGTGATTAACAAGTAAATACATTTTTATTATGTTTTTTAGAAAATGACTGATCATTTCGCTAGATAAGACACTTATTTCTCGGCTGGGATCGTGTAGGGCCCTTTGAAGCTGCAATGAAACTGCAATTTGGACCTTCAAAGAATTGGCCACCATTTAAGTCCATTCTATGGAGAAAAATCCTGGAATAATTTCCTCAGAAACCTTAATTACTTTGCATCTTAAGAAAGAAAGACATGAACATCTTGGATGACATGTGGGTGAATAAATTGTCAGGACATTTTTATTCTGGAAGTGAACTAATCCTTTAAGGTGCGGGTCACATTTTTTTGCTTGGTATAATCTCGAAGATGAAATCCAGTAATTCCAACAGAAGGTGATCAGAAGTCTTGCATGAAAAGACTTTTTTATTTTTTTATTTTTTGGAGTTTTAGTTGAATTTTAGTTTAATGGAATTTATCAAACCAGCTTTAATTTCTCTAATTTCCACAATGACACTGAAAAAGTCTTTAAGAATCATCATTGGTCCAATTCATTTTAACATTTGTATACCAATTATAATATATTTGTTATAATTGGTATACAGTTGCTGTTTGGTATATAATTGCTGTTTACTTGGCATTTATAATGGCGTCTATATAGTTTAATAATGATAAATTTTGTATTTTTTAACCAGAATTTACTGTAATAGTGACTACAGTAGTAGTAAATTTGCTAGTAAAGCTAGAATACTGTCAATTCACATTAGGTCTGTTACTTAAAGTATAAGTGCCTAAATAAAAGCTACTAGTAAAACTGGAATACATTACATAATAAGTAGTTGAAATCACAGATTTACAGCATTACTTGGATTATTTATAGTAAATATCAGTAAAAAATGTTACTTGTCATCATTAGAATAAACCAGTAGCAAAAGAATACGTAGCCTAATTGTGAATAATGAGAAAGTATCTTTCTATTAATATAAATAAATAACTAAATAAAAGATGGGCTACTAGTAAGTTTAAAGGAATAAACGTCTATATAGCTTGCCATAAATGGACAGGTTACTATTTGTCTCGGACTACCGTTCAACGCAAAACCCTCAGCCCCTTACATAGAAATCCAGCAAATGGTCTGGATTAAGAACGAACCTTACGTGGCCCGAGTGCAGGAATGTTCCACGCAGTGAATGCAGTGCCGCCAGTGAGTGTAGTTGCAAATGATTTAGCTATAACGCGTTGAGTAGCTGCAGCTGAAATACCCCTTCTACACTCGTGTTGGGTTGTGTGGGGCAGGAGATCGATTACTTAAGATCATGCTAATAAAAGCGTCAACGCTTCATTTATTTCTGCGTCAAGAGTTCACTTATTACATATTGCTTAACATTTCAGCTCTCGATGTGGATGCAACTTTGCGTTATGTGCCGTGATTTAAAACACTGATTTCATAGCCATTAAAAGCTATGTCATCATGACTATTACCAGGATTTCTACAAGCGAGTTTGCGAATACAGGTTTAACTGCTGCTACAAACATGAATACTCGCTACAAACCACTTGAGGCGCTTTGTGTGAAGGGTAATGGTGATTCAGTACCATGGACAGCGATTTCGACAGTTTTTGTTCATATCTTTGAAACCATATATAGCCCATGACTATTTTAAGTGTTGATGTAATATTTCAGGTTAAAAAATGTACCCCCCCCCCCCCAAACAAATAAATAAATACTACAATAAATGAATAAACACTTTGCATTTTTTTAATAGTCGCATATGTGTATCTCAGTTGGCCCGAGTGTGAAAAGATGGATGTTAAAATCAACCATTGTTGTAAATGTCAAATACACTGCAAAACCAAAGTATTTGTGTGTCCTGAACAGCGGGCAGTTTAACTGTTCAGGACAAACAAGGCACTTATGAACAATATATATATATATATATATATATATATATATATATATATATATATATATATATATATATACACACACACACACACACACAAAAACATGGATAAAAGTAAAAATAAAAATATTTTTTAAGTTCTAAAATATATTTAAACATAAGTAATTTGTTAATACTGTAGTTGATATCACAGATCAATAGCATTATATGAAAAAATGAGTTTTAGAAAAAAATTAGAAATTAGACACTGTCACTGTCAGGATGGTAGCAATTGTTTAAATAGCCTACTTTTATGTGTATATGTACCATAAACCAAATATATCTGTTAGACCACCCACCATCACCCCCCCCCCCCCCCCCAAAAAAAAAAGAAAAGAAAAGAAAAGGAAAAAAAAACACCCACAACGAGTTGTGTTTGAACTTTACAAAGTAATCTCACATTGAAGTCCTCAAGGAACACTCTAAGAATCGTAAATGATCCGCCCACTTCTTTTACATAAGACCACCATGCGTTCATACCATTTGTACACGGTTGAAAAGAGTTTGACAGGTATTTGACTTTTTCACTCGAGAGATTTCCTGAGCAATTTACTATTGGTTTTATTGTCAGCTCGCACTGTAAAATAACGACCAGTCATTTTCTTTCATTCAGTGTAACTGCATGAAAGTAGAACATATCATTAAAATTGCTTTATGTGCTGGATCAATTTATTTTGAAGCACAGTGTGCATGCATGTGGTCTATTAAGATGGAGGAGCTGTTGAACTGAACACTATATTGCTATGGATTGTTCAGTCCAGCACTTCCAGTACAGTCATTTATTTGAAGCAAGGCGAAACACGTTGTGCCTTCTCTACAGGGTGAATTACAAGATGGCCATGAAATCTCCTTATTTGTACTTTTTTTTATTACCTCTCATTGTGGGTGTGGGCATTCTCCTTCCAGTGTAAACACTTCCACTCAGCATTAACCAGTCCATCAGCATCTCCCCTGCAAAAAAAAAATGCCCTCGTGCTGATCATCTCATAATCAAGCTCTTGTTTAGCTGAATTAGCACTTACTTTATTTCACTTTGAAAGCCATTATGAGGACTCTGATTTGCCAATGCAAGCCATGTTTGCAGACAGATCTATCATATTAGTCATATCACCCTGGAGCCCAAGACCGGTTTCCCACTGAAGCTAAGCAGGGCTGAGCCTGGTCAGTACCTGGATGGGAGACCTCCTGAGAAAACTAGGTTGCTGCTGGAAGAGGTGCTAGTGAGGCCAGCAGGGGGTGCTCACCCTGTGGTCTGTATGGGTCCTAGCACCCCAGTGTAGTGATGGGGACACTATACTGTCAACAAGCACCGTCCTTCGGATGAGACGTTAAACTGAGGTCCTGACTCTCTGTGGTCATTAAAAATCCCAGGATGTCTTTCGAAAAGAGTAGAGGTGTGACCTCGTCATCCTGGCTAGATTCGCCCATTGGCCTCTGACCATCATGGCCTCCTAACAATCCCCATATCTGCTGATTGGCTTCATCACTCTGTCTCCTCTCCACCAGTAAGCTTGTGTGTGGTGGGCGTTCTGGCGCAATATGGCTGCCGTCGCATCATCCAGGTGGATGCTGCACACTGGTGGTGGATGAGGAGATACCCCCTGACTATGTAAGCGCTTTGAGTGTCTAGAAAAGCGCTATATAAATGTAAGGAATTATTATTATTATTATTATTATCAAAACACTGAAACTATAAAAGCTACATTGCATTTCAAATTATTTAAATATACAAATATGAATAGATCAGAATTAGTAAAATGATTAGTAAAAGGACTAAAGTTTTAGGTCTAATTACACTCATGGGGCCTACTGAAAAGGCTGAAAGTGGCAGCCCGTTGGGGGAGACAGGGGAGGCTCAGCTTCGTCTTAATTAAATATTACAACAGGCAGATCCCTTTTAACACAGACATTTAAGAAGGGATGAATGCTTGCGTATAGTGATAATACAGGTAAGTGAAGTTATATTATTTTGGTGTATGTGTCATTTTCTTTACGTTTTTCGACTAAAAGCCACAAAAAAAAAAAAAAAAAAAAAAAAAAAAAATTAAAGTATAAGCAAACAATAATAATAATAACAATAATAATATTTGGCAGGGATCCCCAGTCCAATACAAATAGTGTGTCTCCTCTATTTTAAAACCCACGAGCCACTGCTGACTAATTAACCCTCATATAGTGTTTCGGTCATTTTGAACCAGAAAAGATTTTCCTTTTCCCAAAAATGCTAGTTAATGTTTTTGCATTGGACTAAAACCTATTGACTTTGCTCAAATAGGGTATAACAACCTCACAAGAAAACATTAATAAAACTGTATTTGTGTAAGTTTTGCTTTTTTTTTTCTTTCTCCCACCTTGTTACATTTCTGGTGTGCTTGGTCAAAAATTACCGGCCTACAAAATTTATTATACATTTCTTATAATGCTGTATTATTACTAAACATTGGAATCAATAATTGATCCACTTGTTTTCTTTCAATTAGCACCGGTTTTGTATTTTTCTTTACAACTGATTGAGGCCTCACTGATCTGAGCTTATACACATGTGACCAAAATTATCCACAAATAATGTTTTTTTTTTATTTTATTTATTTTTTCCACTCAAAAACTGATGTGAAGAAAGTGGAAATACAAAACCTGTGTTAATTAAAAGAAAACAAGTTGACCAAAAAGATTGAATCCAACAGGTAATATACCATAAAAAAAAGTTTTTAATGGGTAAAAGTGGCAGTAGTAGGTTGCTATGCAGTCAATTCCTAACACCTATTCTCATTTAATTATCAGCTCTCTACAGAATACAAAAATACTGATAAATACGTTCCCCATATTCCCATGTGTCTTCTGCTGGCAATCTGTCATCTGTCAGAACCAAACTAAAGTAATTTATGCAATGGACAAATTAGACAGACCTAGTGGACAGAAAAAAGTTGTGGAAGGCCGCCTTCACTAGAAAGGATAGAATCAGCAACTGTTTCATTTCCCTCGAGACAAGGTCTCTTTTTTAATGACTAATATGATCATTGAAAAACCATCCTCTTTCCCCGCTCCATCCAAAAACAGATGTGAGAAGTTCCCTACTCAAAACCCACGTGCTTGTGCTTACACACGCATGACCTGCACTCTTTAGTGCTATATCTTGTCACATCATCAGAGGGAATGAAACACCTTTGCTGTAGCCCCTGAGGGACACTTTCACGCTGCTGATTTAAGCTTCTGCTCTCCTGAGACTGCCTCTCTTGTAATCATGCTATGCATCTGCACAGTACAATATTCTGTTTTTAGAAAGACAGGCAAAGGATGGTAATGACTCTGAATGGAGTGTAACTAGCTCAGATTTTATGACAAAGCTATTTTTCTCCTGGATTTAAAGGTTTCCTTTTTTTTCTTCAGTGCAGTTTTATTTTATTTTATTTTATTTTATTTTATTTTATTTTGAATGTTCACACAGGATTTCTATTTTGAAATACAACATGGTAGTGATTTCCCAAGAGTATTTTGTGTTCAGAGGGAGAAAGCACCAAACAGTATGCGGAAATAATGACATTTTATATATATATTGGTTTGTGTGTGTGTGTGTATAGTTCAAGTTCAAGTTCAAGTTCAATTTATTTGTATAGCGCATTTACAACAGCCTCCTGGCTGACCAAAGTGCTTTACATAAGAGCAAGAATATTACATATACATAAAGAAAAATAAAATAAATAAAAAATAAAATAGACCAGACAAAAATTTAAAACCACCCATTTCAAAATGTAGCATAACACAGTAGTCAGTACACTAAGGAAAATAAAAAAGTTTTTAGCAAGGATTTAAAAATAGACAAGGAAGGGGCCAGTCTAATCTCTAAAGGCAGGGTATTCCAGAGTCGTGGTCCAGCCACTGCAAATGCACGCTCCCCTCTACGCTTTAGCCTAACACGAGGGACCACCAACAGAGCCTGGTCACAGGAACGTAGGTTTCTTGATGGAGTATAAGGATGAAGAAGTTCAGATAAATAGACAGGAGCTTTGTTATGAAGGGATTTATAAATGAAGAAGAGAATTTTAAAGTCTTCTCTGAGAAATTGGCAACCAGTGAAGGGATCTGAGAATTGGGGTTATGTGTTCATGTTTACGACAGTTTAAATTATATATATATATATATTGTCACGATCATTAGATGGAGTGCCCATGAGCTTCAGTAGAGGGCACTCCACTCAGGACCATTCCACCCATCAACCACCAGATGTCACTTGGACACTAGCACCTGTCATACTGTTGCACCACTCCCAAACTACATTACCCATAAGTCACTGCATCACAATCACCCTGCCAAACCTGCACCTCATTCATCAGCCAATTTCCTTGCCACACCTGCACCTCATTTACGCGCACACATATAAGCAGCATGCTCACTCTCACTCACTGCAAAGTCTTGTTTAGCCAGTCTGACATTTCCGAGTGTTTTCCTTGTGTTTTCCTTCTGTACCTGACCTTTGGATTGTTTATACCGACTCTGATTCTCTGCTGCTTGTCCCCGACATCTTCTTGTTTCTGTTATCGATTCTGATTATCCTTACATATCTGACGCCGTTACTGATCATTGCCTGTCTGACCATTCTCATCATTAAAGTTCTGCACATGGATCCGAACGTCTGTGTCTCATCATTACATATATATATATATATATATATATATATATATATATATATATATATATACCACAATTTTTTGGTTCGGTTCTGATGACTTGGCACATCAGTGTCTTGCAATCTAAAAATTTATTTTTTTAGAACAAAATAACCACAGAAAACTCCTGTAAACTTCTGTACACTGAAGAAAGTCATGGATTATTATATTTATACTTAAAATTTCTTTCAAGAGAAGTATTTTTGTTTTCCTATTTTTCCCAAATCAGGATGGATTGGCCATTATTGGGTGCTAAAAACACATAATGAAGTGCTAATAAACACGTACTGTAATGTCTGTTTCAGTCATACTGGAAGCCGGAGGGCACCCTTGCGCAGAAACTCCACATATGGATCACAGAAGTAACAGAAATGATGATGCTCCAGGAAATCCCTAATATGGATAAAGCATCCAGCTATTGCAAAAAAAAAAAAAACAAAAAAAAAAAACATTATAAGCACATATTGAACCATAAATGTCATACCGAGCAGTTCAAAATTATACAGAAATTGTGGCATTTCTAATAGATAGAGATATTAGTTTTATCCAAAATATGTAATATTAAATGTGTGTGTGTGTGTGTGTGTGTGTGTGTGTGTGTAAATAGATAATTAAATTAATTTAATAATGAGTAATATACTCAAAAATATTGAATACTTATTACAATTATTTTTTTACTTTAAAAACATATTATAGCACCACTATAGCATCAGCATCAGGGCTAAGAAGGGGATTTATGTCATAAGTACAGATGCATTAGGTCTGTTTGTTTATGTTCAAGTTCAGAATGTGTGACAGGTCATGTGCTTTCTGATTGAGAGTGCTATTTGCTCACTGTGACACAGAGGAACTATTTTGTTCTATTTCCTCCATGTGCGGGAAAATTCCTTTAAGCCTCGGCCCACCTGCTGGTTACCTCCCCCAGAAAGCAACCAGGCAGAAATCTCCCTGAGTCACATCATCTCCTCCTCAGCCCTCGGGCACAGCCACTGTCCAAGACAAGCTGAAAAAAAGTTTGGGCAAAATTTGGGATTTTGGGACTTTCCTTAGTTGCCAGTTATAATAATCAAAATTAAATAAATAAACATTTGAAATGTATCAGTCTATGTGTAATGAATGAATCTAATATACAAGTTTTTGAATGAAATAATTTAATTTTTTGATGATATTCTAACTATATGACCAGCACCTGTATACTCTGTGCTGTGTCATGTTGATTGTTTCCTGCAGCCCAGACATCTTCAGCACAGTCTGATTACTGGCCACAAGTGGTAAAGTATGGCAGGTATTTGCATACTGATGAGTAAGCGAATATGACACACACATTGGAACATTAGCAGGACTAATTGGAAAAGAACCAAATGCGCTTCTGTTAAGGTAGACAACTACACATCATTTCACTCCAAGAATGAACAGCAAATAAAAGCCAAATTGTCTAGAATAATAAATTGATTCTACGCTCATAATTAAATTGCTGTGAAGTGAAAAAAAAAGAAATGAGAACATAAAGATAAACAATTTCAGCCAAGCCACATAAGTTATGCCAAAAGAGCAATTATGATTTTAGAAATGATTTAGCCATTATATTATCAGTGTACTTCTTTCAGGACAACTACTGTATACACTTAAAAAGTGTAAAAGCAATTTTCACTGAGAAATTACAAGTAAATTTCACAAATAATTAAAGAGAAATGGCAAGTAACACACTGATTTAAAGTAAGGTTTTGAAGTAGAAAGACAAAAGTATCTACACAGTTTGGTAGATTAGGAGCTACCTGGTGTTGTTACTAAGATGGCTGTCGTGCGAACTGACTTCAAGTCCCGAATTTCCATAAGGAACCATGTTTTGCATTTCTCCTCACACTGCTCAGGACTGCTTGTGGATCAAGTATTTTGTCTGGTAAGCAAGGGGCAGCTGATATTACCATGCAGATGAGCACTGGCAGGATGGAGGCAATCTGTTCGCCCTCAGTCAGAGAGTAGTCTCAACACCTTCTTGAGTTTCCTGCTCCTCCTCCCTATCTGCTGTTCGCTGTATGTCATGTCTGAGGTTCTTCACCACCCCTTTATAATTGGATCTTGTTCTGTAACTTTCTCCCCCTGCAAACCATTATTTTGTAGGAACTGTGTGAAAAAAATTAAATAACAAGAATTTACCGGTTGGAAAGTACAAGAGAAAAATGAGATGTTCTTTCAGCCTCTGTATTTCCTGCTCTCTGAGTCTTTCCTTGCGGGGTGTACTGGAGGGATTTGTGTAAAGAGAGCAAGCTCAGTAGTTCTTAAGAAATAAAGAGTCAGGATGGATTGGCCATTATTGGGTGCTAAAAACACATAATGAAGTGCTAATAAAAACGTACTGTAATGTCTGTTTCAGTCATACTGGAAGCCGGAGGGCACCCTTGTGCAGAAACTCCACATATGGATCACAGAAGTAACAGAAATGATGATGCTCCAGGAAATCCCTAATATGGATAAAGCATCCAGCTATTGCAAAAAAACAAAAACAAAAACAAAAACATTATAAGCACATATTGAACCATAAATGTCATACCGAGCAGTTCAAAATTATATGAAAATTGAGGCATTTCTAATAGATAGAGATATTAGTTTTATCCAAAATATGTAATATTAATTACAAATATTTTTGTTTCAATTCCATATATAATTATTATTATATTTATATTCTTATAATAATTTGTATACATATTTTTAATTTTTTGGGGGTTTATATAAGTATACATACATATTAGTGTATGTGTGTGTTATAAGAATTACTATGTGTGTGTGTGTGTGTGTGTGTGTGTGTGTGTGTGTAAATAGATAATAAATTAATTTAATAATGAGTAATATACTCAAAAATATTGAATACTTATTACAATTATTTTTTTACTTTAAAAACATATTATAGCACCACTATAGCATCAGCATCAGGGCTAAGAAGGGGATTTATGTCATGAGTACAGATACATTAGGTCTGTTTGTTTATGTTCAAGTTCAGAATGTGTGACAGGTCATGTGCTTTCTGATTGAGAGTGCTATTTGCTCACTGTGACACAGAGGAACTATTTTGTTCTATTTCCTCCATGTGCGGGAAAATTCCTTTAAGCCTCGGCCCACCTGCTGGTTACCTCCCCCAGAAAGCAACCAGGCAGAAATCTCCCTGAGTCACATCATCTCCTCCTCAGTCCTCGGGCACAGCCACTGTCCAAGACAAGCTGAAAAAAAGTTTGGGCAAAATTTGGGATTTTGGAACTTTCCTTAGTTGCCAGTTATAATAATCAAAATTAAATAAATAAACATTTGAAATGTATCAGTCTATGTGTAATGAATGAATCTAATATACAAGTTTTTGAATGAAATAATTTAATTTTTTGATGATATTCTAACTATATGACCAGCACCTGTATACTCTGTGCTGTGTCATGTTGATTGTTTCCTGCAGCCCAGACATCTTCAGCACAGTCTGATTACTGGCCACAAGTGGTAAAGTATGGCAGGTATTTGCATACTGATGAGTAAGCGAATATGACACACACATTGGAACATTAGCAGGACTAATTGGAAAAGAACCAAATGCGCTTCTGTTAAGGTAGACAACTACACATCATTTCACTCCAAGAATGAACAGCAAATAAAAGCCAAATTGTCTAGAATAATAAATTGATTCTACGCTCATAATTAAATTGCTGTGAAGTGAAAAAAAAAGAAATGAGAACATAAAGATAAACAATTTCAGCCAAGCCACATAAGTTATGCCAAAAGAGCAATTATGATTTTAGAAATGATTTAGCCATTATATTATCAGTGTACTTCTTTCAGGACAACTACTGTATACACTTAAAAAGTGTAAAAGCAATTTTCACTGAGAAATTACAAGTAAATTTCACAAATAATTAAAGAGAAATGGCAAGTAACACACTGATTTAAAGTAAGGTTTTGAAGTAGAAAGACAAAAGTATCTACACAGTTTGGTAGATTAGGAGCTACCTGGTGTTGTTACTAAGATGGCTGTCGTGCGAACTGACTTCAAGTCCCGAATTTCCATAAGGAACCATGTTTTGCATTTCTCCTCACACTGCTCAGGACTGCTTGTGGATCAAGTATTTTGTCTGGTAAGCAAGGGGCAGCTGATATTACCATGCAGATGAGCACTGGCAGGATGGAGGCAATCTGTTCGCCCTCAGTCAGAGAGTAGTCTCAACACCTTCTTGAGTTTCCTGCTCCTCCTCCCTATCTGCTGTTCGCTGTATGTCATGTCTGAGGTTCTTCACCACCCCTTTATAATTGGATCTTGTTCTGTAACTTTCTCCCCCTGCAAACCATTATTTTGTAGGAACTGTGTGAAAAAAATTAAATAACAAGAATTTACCGGTTGGAAAGTACAAGAGAAAAATGAGATGTTCTTTCAGCCTCTGTATTTCCTGCTCTCTGAGTCTTTCCTTGCGGGGTGTACTGGAGGGATTTGTGTAAAGAGAGCAAGCTCAGTAGTTCTTAAGAAATAAAGAGTCAGGCGTCTGGTTGTGGTAGAATGATTCCCGCGGGGCTTTAAGGATCAAGTAGTGAGTGTCTCTGCTGTCTGGACAGGTTCTTCTGGGACTGTTAATGTTGTTTCAGGTGGGTGAACAGTAGTCTTAGTCTCAGACGGGCATGACAACCATATGATGCATGCTGCACATAAAACTGTCAATTTTTTCGATTTTATAAGCTCAGATCTAATTGGCTAACTTTACACAACTTACACAAAGTAGCAAAATGATTTTTTCAAAGGTCTGTCTGGAAACAAAATATTTTGATTTGTTTTAATTTCTCTTTTCTATCTGCTTCAAAAAAAAAAAAAAAAAAAAAAAAAAAAAAAAAAATATATATATATATATATATATATATATATATATATATATATATATATATATATATATATATATATATATATATATATATATACATTTGTAAACAATCCTTACGAAGCCAAGAGTCAAATTTTACCCAGATAAAGTTTACTTTTCTACTTATAAATATTATTATTATTATTATAAATAATAATAATAATAATAATAATAATAATAATAATAATAAATTAGGCAGAAAGTTGCATCTGAATAATAAGGTAATGTGACAGATTGAAATATTGGTGGGATAGACTGATATATGTATTTTAAAAGATTCTTGAATTTTTTGAAACAGGGAAAATAATCTACATTTGGACTATTGTGAGTATGTAAAAAAAAAAAAAAAGTAATTTTCAAATCTATTTGTCAAGCCAACATTAACATTTTGACAAGGCAAAGTTTTACTTAAACTTTTTTGCATTCAGATTGCAATACAGCATCCTGTCTGTTACCTCAATTCAAATATAATTCAACTTCAGGAATTGGATTGGATTGCATTTTCAGTTCAATTCGGAATCTCTTTTACATTATCTCACTTATCGTGACACAGTTTTGTAGTAACTTCCAATTCCCTGTCCAGAAAAAAAGCTTAAACTCAATCCTATATTGGGTTCGAATCACACAATGCACGCAGAAGCATTTGGTAAAGAAATGTAAGCCTTGGTTTTAAAGCCATATATAACAAAGTTAGTGAGTGTGCCTACAGAAGCCACTAGATAAGTCAGGCAGCAATCTATTGATGCACGATATTGCAGGGGAGGATGCATCTGTGGTGATTTTAAGGTCACGATTGCATCTTTCTGCTGTTCTGTTAATATGAATAAACAAAAAACATATATCAAGCTGTCATGTTCACTATAAAAAGCCACAACAGTTTCCTGCTTTCCAACAGTTTCAAAAGCCCCGGCCAATGTCCCAGTTCATCTCTGAAAAGAACCCAAAAGAACCCAGGAAATCTGTTGAAGTTTACTTCACTTTGGAGCATTCATTCATGGATTTGTGCTATGCCACTGCCTGCAGTGTATTCACACACAAACGAAACTTACAAGAGAAGTATGAAGTGTAACATAATATACCTGATTAAATAAATACAATTGAAATTCACATCTCGCACACTTTATTGTTCTTTGAATGGAACATATATACTTCCTTCGAACTGGAATCATGGCAGAACATCCTGTGATCTCCACTTTGGAGGGCACTTACGGTCAACTAGAACAAATGTCTGAAGTGCTAAAAGATACATACAAAATGTGTAGAGTATGTGGGGTGGGGGGGGGGATCTTGCAGATACACTCTGGAAATAAGAACATTTAGTTTCCCTAGTGAAAAACAACATATAATGGAATTGGATTGGAGGGGGCCTGAACACAGTAGCTCAAAGTGTGGCCTTCCTTCACCTTGCTAAACATCTAACCCCCCTCAGTGAACAATGGAGTCAAGGATTAAATTGTGAAGGTAACCTTCCTGAATCTCCACAATGCTGAGGCTGATATGATGAGGGATTGTGGCTTGGTGCCATGTGAGGTATGGAGTGGGAATAAAGCATTGGGGGGGGGGTTGGGGGGGTATCATGAATAAGCTGGCACAGCAGGTCAGCTCTGCTTTGTAGCAGCATTTAGATACTCAACACAGTGAAAACATGAGCATTAGAGCACACTGAAAATTACTTTACACTTATTTGTTTATGCATTGCATAATGTGTTATAACATTGAAGGAAATGTACATAAACTTAAAAATATACTGGAAATTTCTGAGACATACAATTGTTTATGAATCTGAGTCTGGTCAGACCTGGAATCCTTAAAGTTGAAAATTGTGTACTGCCATTAAAAAAAGATCTATCTATCTATCTATCTATCTATCTATCTATCTATCTATCTATCTATCTATCTATCTATCTATCTATCTATCTATCTATCTATCTATCTATCTATCTATCATTGTTTATCCACGTGTGACCAATTTATGTGTGCTAGAGCCACACATTTTGTATGAATACCCATGAATATTAATAAGATCCTGTTGATTATTTAAATGGCTGAACCAGCATATAGCAGAAGGAAACCATCTGATAATGTGACATGGTGGAAAGGAGGTTCATGTGAGGGGCACACTCATTATTAGTCTAAAGCTAGTAAATAAATGTGTGTGATGGGGCCTTGACATGCCCAATCTGTCAGGCATGGCTTAGCCTGCCTCTCTGACACTTGCCTAAAGTGTTTACAGAACAGATCCGTTTGCTATTCTCCTTGGAATAAATGGCTGATTAATCCAGTGATCGGCTCCAGGCTCCAGGCTCCAGACTCCAGCGCAACACCAGTAAATAAACACAGACACACACAAACTCATCCTCTTAGCGCAAATAAGACTGAACCGCTAACTATTAGCTTTCAACTTAGAGAAGGCATTTCCTCTAATGAGTTCAGTGAACAGCTTTCTTTTTTTTTGCCTGTTGACTTTCTTTTTTTTCAGATTTTTGCAAACATCCATGCAAGAATAAGGAGTCAGGAACTCTATTTATGAACGCTATTCTGCTTTATGCTAAGCCAGAGTGTGGCAGTTTCACAGATGGATTTATCTGGATCAAAACAGGGCCATCTACCAGTACAGTTTTAAATGTAAAATAGAGTCCAAAAAAGAGTATGCTAAGCCTACTCAAACAAAGCAGTACATTATACACCCACAATCCACTGCAGTCCAGTTCAAGCAAGGATCTGTTTGTCTGTCTCTCATTTCCTGTCTGTCTGTCTGTCTGTCTATCTATATGTCTACCTATCTTTTTAATACATCTAACAATGTCTGTGTATTACCTGTCTGTTTGTCTGTCTATCTGTCGGTGTGTGTGTGTGTGTGTGTGTGTGTGTGTGTGTGTGTCAATCAATCTGCCCGGACTCCGGAAATGTCTGTACCTGTCTCTCACTCCATTTTCCCATCTGTCTGTCTATCTATCTATCTATCTATCTATCTATCTATCTATCTATCTATCTATCTATCTATCTATCTATCTATCTATCTATCTATCTATCTATCTATCTATCTATCTATCTATATATATATATATATATATATATATATATATATATATATATATCCATGTGTGTGTGCCTGTCTGTCAATCTATCTGTCTGTATATGTCTGTATCTACCGGGCTCTCCATTTTCCTGTCTGTCTGTCTGTTTATCTATGTACCTGGCTGTTTGTCTGTCTAGAAATGTCTATATCTACCTGTCTGTCTGTCTGTCAAGTTAATAATCTGTCTTTCATTTCAGGGTGTAAAAGTAACACAATCCTTGATGCATATTAATAACAACAATGTCGCCAAACTCTTAGTTCACACCTTTCTGAATGAATGAGAAATTTCCTTCAAAGGTGAAAGAACCTGAACACTGTACAAAATGAGCAGGAATCAGAGCATGCAGCTTATCTCAGGATGACACGGTCTGGCACCCATAGAAAGGCAGAGCTCTCAGCACCAGTCCTCACACGCTCACCTCTGCAGGAAAAACAAAAGACCTCCCACTAATGAGCAGGTGACAGGAGAGACAGAGCGAGTCAGAAATAGAGACCGACTGCGTATGTGTACTGTCATGCATGTGTGAATGAGCGAGCGGGCAGGAAGCATACACAGCCACCTGCCACTCGATGCTGCAGTTGAAGCCGTAATGAAGCATACAAGCTGTCATGCTCTTGTAGCTTGATAAACAGCAGTAACAGCAGTAACAGTCCCAGCCCTCCCGTGAACCCTCTCAGCCCGGGACATAACCACAAAATAGTACTAGGGATTGTTGGATAATAATATAATACTAAAAGGATAGAAAGACCAGTTTTAGTTTTAAATGAAGTGGTTAAGTAAATGATTCAGTGATTCACTAATAACAAAAAGATAACCACCTACTGGCATAATATCGTAGTCTGCCAATATACCCACTAGATGAAATTCAGAAGAAGCTCATCTCTATGATGACTGGAAAAACTCTTAAATTTGTCCTCCATTGTCAATAGTGGGAAAACTATGGTGACTTTCAGTCATTTATGTTTATAGGTGAATATGTGCATATAGATGTGTATCACTCCACTGCGATGTGCGAGTGAGTGTGAAACAACTGCCTTGTCACCCACTGCGAGACTCTGGCATTCACTCGTAAACTTGTGAAACCAAGCAGAAAAGGATGGTAAAACACACAACAGGGGGCACAGACAGGATTTCAGTAGTTGTTCTTTATCATGTAGACATACACATAATAGTCCATGTGTACAAGTACTTCAGGGAGCCCCGGACTGATGACAGTCACATTCAACAAATATCTTCGATTATCCATCCTCTTCCTTTACTGACAGAGGATGGATGATAAAATTACTTTTATTCAGCAATAACCAGGTTTTCATCCAAATCTGTGAATTTAACGTACATGCAAAACTGGAATATCGCATAAAACATTTGCAAATAAGCACTGTTTACATCCAACAAGTCAAAGAGAACAAGATCGTCACTTTCTCATAAACTGGCACTAAATATCATTATGAAAAATTGGAGATGCCCCCTGAATATAATAATTTTCATATATAATAAATGACATGTGCCTCAGAGCAAGCAGATGAAATGCAATAAATTCATCATTGCTTTCAGAACTAAATTGATGTACTCCCAGTTCCATGCTCTGACGTCACATAGCCTGCGAAACAATTGCCCCTATTGAACAATTCAACAGCCCCTATGGATAATATTTCTTACTGATGCAGTGTTTATGCAAGTGGTACACGGTGAGAAATAAAATAGACTTAAGGACAATATAACGTTGCAGTAAAAATTAATATTTTATATTTTATGCTTAGGCAGTTTGGTGTGACTTGCCTGGAACGCTGCAAAGTCGTGAGTCGTTGTTTGAAGTTGTGACTTACGGGCTCAGAAACCTGCTTGGAATTATATTTCAAAATATAGTTTTTGTTTCTGGTTGGACTCTATAGAGAGGTGATCATTGCAGTTGTCTTCAGCAACATGATTGAACTCTTTCATTTCAAAAGTACAAGGGAAATCATGTTTTGCATGACATACCCCCTTTGAATATATTTATACTGCACATATTGTTCTTCTGTCGGAATTTAATACAATGTACTTAAGAATTACAAAGCTCGGGATGTTAAAATGTGGACCTTACCATATGAAACAGTATTTAAGATTTATCACAATGATTGCTTTTAGAGCTTTGTTTTTTGTTTTTTTATCCAAGCCTGTTGTGCATGAGGTGACATGTCATAAACGCTGCACGCTGGCCATGCGATTATGGGATTTTGTAAGATGGCATCCCATGGGGATTAAAGAAAATGTAAGATACGGACGAACAGCCAGAGAACAGAGAAAACCTGAGTGCATGTGTCAGAAAGAGAGAGGGATTTTATGGCCCACTTTTGAAGATTGTAAATCACAAAATGGGAGCATTGGGAAGAATCGTTCACTTTCACCCTAGTCCACATTTCACAAGCCATATTCTCCCTCGTTCTCCATTCCAGGTGCTGATGAATGACCCTGGCAGTTGCTGAAGCAGAGAGTGCCCTGCTATTCTGCACGCCAGATAACTTTACCTAAAACTGGGTGCTGTGCACAGGACATTTAGCTTCAAAAACACTGCTCTCTCAGCTGTTCAAATGATTGGGCAGGTGCACTAGACCTTAGGGCAAGTACGAGTCAAGGAAAATATACAGGGGTTGGGCAAATAATGTGAAGACCTGGGAGAAATGGGAAATATGTTTGTACTAAACAATGCTGAACACAGCTTACACTGTTTACAAACCAGGGAATATAGACAATGAAAAGATAGATAAAAGATCATCATTGTTGGGGGTTACTGTAGCTTACACAAATGCCATTAACCCCAAATGGATGTTCACATTATTTTGTCCAACACTGTCCATGAGCACTTCTATGTCTGTAAGAACCAGAGATTCAGTCATTGTTGTTGTTCAGCCACTCAGAGCCATGACTCAGCAATGCTTAATATCGTGTCTGCTCACCTAATGCATCCTTACTGACAATTTAATGTGAAAGCTGCCTCTACATATTATCATGAACTTATGACCTTTAGTATTTATAAAGAGAGGTTGGAATTGCCATATAATGCAAAATGGAATTTACTGAGAGTGGATAAAGATATTTAATCTTTTAAGGCAACATAAAGAGCATTTGCATTAAGTTTAACCTCTACATATAATGTGATGGAGTAAAACAGAAAATGACACACTTGTTATTATTATTATTGTTGTCGTTGATATTATTATTATTATTATTAATATTATTATTATTATTATTATTATTATTAGATTGTGAAAAGTAGGCAATAAATATATTGCATAATATTGTACACTGACATGCATGCTCTTTTGGTTATTATGTCAGTAAAAATAAAATTTAGTAGTTTAAAAATTTAGTAAATTTAGCAATTAAATTGCAAATCCATGTTTTACAACATGAATACATAATAATAAAAAATTAAAGTAAATACAAATATATTTTTCATAATGGTCTATACTGCATTTATCATTTATTTGATCAAAAATACAGTAAACATGGCAATGTTATGAAACTTTATTCCCGTATGAAATAATTATTTTATTTTAATTTTAATACATTCAGAAATTATTCTTATATGCTAACTGAAGAAACATTTATTGTAATCAGTGAAAAAATAGGCCGGTATGTTTCTTCAAAATATCTTACTTTGAATGATGATACATATTATAAACAGAACATTTTGCAGCACAGAGCGTCAATAAAGTAACTGTTGCACATTTTTCAGATAAGTTTACAGTGCCAGGACTGATGCAGCACATGTATATGCTTCATAATATATATCTGCTGCGTCAGTCTTTAGCTTTCAGATTATGGACTTCAACTAATGTGCAGTTTCACATTAGACTGCAGACAGAGTGGGTGCATGCAATTTTTGTTGCTTATATTGATGCACAACCGCAATGCAGAACAATTTTTTTTTTTAAAGGCAACTAACTATGTTCTGAATCAGTGCTAATAACTGGATGCATCAGCTGGTTCTAGAGTTGGCAGGTTGTCTTCCAGGAGATGTAAACATTTATTCAAAGATGATAGGGTTGAGGTGACAGAAAACAGTTTTTTAATCTTGCAGACAATCTGCCAATCACGAAGGGATTTTGAAGTCTCTTGATACAAACAAAGTGTTCATGTTCTTTATGTACTGCAGCTCGTTTTGATTTTCTCATTCTATGCTTCGAACTCAGCAGCTCTCCATACCCTCGCATGTGACCTCCAAGACTTCATTAGACAGTAGCTGTTGATTTGTGACTTCCTGGATGCTGTAAAAGCAATAAACCATAAGATACAGTGATTTACCTCTGTTAAGGTATGTTGTTAGGCATGGATTTACCCCCTTAACCATGAAAAAAGCTTCAGCAGATGGCTTATTGCTTTTACAGAATCCGGAAAGTCATAAGTCAACAACATGATAACCCAGCAAAATGACTGACATGACTGTTCAATAAACAAACACATTAAATAGCAATATGCACAATAATTAAGTCTTTAAGTCATCCTAAATTAAACGCTTTCTTAAAACAAAAGTACAACCAAAAATGAACATTTGCTGAAAATGTACTCACCCTCAGGCCATCCAAGATGCAAATGAATTTCTTCATCAGAAATCTAGCTTTACTGTACATCACTTGCTCACCGATCGAGCCTCTGCAGTAAATGGGTGCCGTCAGAAGCTGATAAAAACCTAGTAATCCATGAGTATATGTTTGTGATAAACCGATTTGTCATAAAGATATTTTTAACTTCAAACTGTTCCGGCTAAAGTACAAGTCCATAATGTTGCTTTCGCCAGTGAAGAATCCATCTGGTCTGAATCAGGACAGAAATATGCACAGATCAAGCACTGTTTACAAGTGAAAACAGTCCTAAACAAAATGTGAGTGGATTTTTATGCGATAGCACTTCAAGGCAAGGACATTTTCACTAGAGGAAACATTATTATGGATTATGGTTCTTATACTGTACTTTGCCCAAAAGCGACATTTTGAAGGTAAAATGTCTTAAAGATGGTTTTGTTACAAACACACAACTTTTTGACTTTCATGGCAATTGGATTATTTTGACGTTTTTATCATCGGTTTGGACTCTCATTCTGACGGCACCCATTCACTGAAGAGGATCCATTGATGAACAAGAGATGTAATGTTAAATTTCACCAAATCTGTTCAGATGAAGAAACAAACTCATCTATATCTTGATCTGAGGGTGAGTACTTTTTTTATTATTATTTTTATTAGTATTATTTTTAGTATGTTAAAGAATAAAAAAGAAAAGAAAAGAAAAAAAGAAAAGGTCACTGTGTTTATAAAATGTCCATAATCTTTTTATAAAAACGTGTGTGTGTGTGTGTTGTCTACAAGGACACAGCTTGTTGGTTGTTTGAGGGTTTCCAGTAAATCTGGCTGCTCTGTGTTCAGCTGTGGCCATGGGCTGCTCTTCTCTGTAGCATCTGTTCCTGTCACATTCTGTAATCGTCCATGAAAACACTGACTTTACCACATTCACGCGAACACTGGCCAGAGAGGAACTCCGGTCCAGAGGGAATCTGGTGACCAGTGCATGGACAAAAGAAGCCCAGCATAGTCTGATCCAGAGCTTTCCTTCCCCTCAGGTCTCCTGAAATATATGGCAACAGAAATATTTTAGCTCTTTTGTATCTCATGTTACATACAATACCATTGAAAAGCCTGGGGTTAGTACACTATGATTTTTTTTTTTCTTTTCTTTTTTAAGAAATTAATACTTTTATTCAGCAAGGATGCGTTAAATGTATATTAAATAAGAGTAAGAAGGCTTACAGTGTAACAAAAAGATTATGTTCTTTAAAATGCTTGAAATTATGCTTGGTGGTTTTCATGAAAACAGGAGCAGGACAGAGCATTGTTTAATTTTTGTATGTTTTTCCTTTTTGGAACTTAATAATTTTAAACCAAAGATCTAAATATTCTTAAATGAGTCTAGTTTCAGTGCAAACATTAGATATTACTGGAGACGAAAACAAACTAAAAAACTAAATGATATTACTAAATGGACAGTTAAACAACTGTAAACACTGCATAAGAATAAATAAAGTCAATTTTTATGATCTAAAGAAAAAAAATTAACAATAGCACACAGGTTTGGAATGACGTGACAGTGAGTAAATAACAGAATTTAGATATTTTGGGCTGAACTATCTCTTTAATGCTCGAAAAATACTATTGTGCATATTACTGAAGTATTTCCAAGATGGAAGACTATACTGTTCAAGGGGTTTTCTGCAGGTACTCAGAAGGCATTCAAATACATAAATCAACCATTACAAAGTCATTTATCCAAGGTGGGTCACCAAATGATCCCTGAAAATCACGAAGTTTGGTAAAGTTTTGGTATATAGTGGTATTTTATTTTTATGAATAAATGTAAAAATATATATGCACACAAGGTATGGTAAACATAGCACAATGTCAGCATGAGGTTTTATAGAAAAAGTATGATACTTAGCTTTAAAATGATCAATCCACATACAATAATGATAATGTGGTGAACAATTTATGTGATGAACCTTCTGTGTCTTTTGAGCAGTGACTCGTCAAAAGACTGTTTCAGAAGAAAGCTATCTGTAATGACTTCTGACATTCCTGCCAAGGCAGCCTTTTTTCTACAACTAGCATTCTACCCTACTTGATATATATATATATATATATATATATATATATATATATATATATATATATATATATATATATATATATATATATATATATATATTGTTTTTCTTTTGCTTTCTTTATTCCTTATTTTATATTTGCATTTTGTGATGTATAAATAGTCTTTATCTCACGAAAATAAAAGTTTCCACAAAAGGAGATATTTATACAAATGCCTCAGTATTTAAAGAAAAAAGACATACAGGTTAGTTTATACCTTTAAAGCAGCTAATCAGTTTCATAATTTATAACCAATTTAGATGTATTTTGGCACATAAACAAAAGGGTTTCTAAATCAATAAAAGCCAAAAACACAGCAAGAGTTCATATGCTGCTCATGTAGACACAAACACTAAAAACCTTAACAAATAAAAATTAATAAATAAAATAAGAGGGGTATAATATAATAATAATAATAATAATAATAATAATAATAAAACTATAATAATAATAAAACAACAAAGAAAAACATTTAACAAAATATTCACTGTAAAAACAAAGACCTAAAATGCAGTGAATGCTTGGATTGTTTGATTTTCAACGATTCTTTTACATGATATACTGTATCTTTAAAGGAAACATGAATACTGGGCATGTGAACAGTAGTTAACCCAGCTTGCCACGGACATCAAGACGGGTGGTGGATGCTCGGCTGAGACCAGGCCTTTTCAGCTGCTATTGGGCGTGTGAAAATCGAAATGGCAGGGCTAGTTGGCACTCTTGGGATGCACCAAGGGTGCGTGTTGGGCATGTGAGCGAGAGGAGAGACTGCAATGCAGACACACTCTGTTTGTTTTTAGGATTAATGTCCCATCTCGGCAGGACTCATGTTTGCACAGCCAGAGAATGAGTAAGGGAGTGAGAGAGAGAGAGAGAGAGAGAGAGAGAGAGAGAGGGCAGGTGGTACAAAGGAAGCTACAGTCAATGTGCCTTCCATGAAATACTCTCTCACATGCGCTCAGTTGAGAGGAAAATCCTCCAGAGTATTCCAGGTGTCTGAAGCAGAGGTCTGACACCGGCAAGGATGAGGACAAACTCGAGCTGCATGGCAATGATGCTGATATGAGTATCACACACTGTCTGGAATGGGAATAGAGAGAACGGAGCTGGCTGAGGAGGATGCACTGACAGACATGCATATGTGAAAATGGGGTTGGCAGGCCAGTTCACAGGCCTCTGAAGCTCAAATAATGGGGTCATGAGCTTGCGGGCTATTGAGGTTATGAGTTAGAGCAGCCTTGCTATCTGTACTCTCATTTTAGCACATGTATTAGGAAAGAAATTACACAATCTGTCTCAGTCACATCGGTTTGTTCAACAATGGTTGGAAGATCTGATGACATTGATAAATGGGAAAAAACCCTTCATCTAAAATTATTTCCTTTCTGGGCAGACCTGGGTTAACAGTACTCCTGATGAAAAGACCAGTTAGGGCTGGTTTGGTGCTAGTCTAGATATTTAGGAGTGTTTTATATATATATATATATATATATATATATATATATATATATATAAAGTGGTAAAATGTGCTTGTTATGCAAGTTAAAGGGTAATTCACTGTCACAAGATGGGATTTTATTAAAAATAAAGAAGAATTTTATTTTATTTTTTTATAGTTTTTTTATTATTATTATTACATGCTGAGTGACTGCTAAAAAATTCAACATCCATATTGCACTTTTGATTTTGGTGCCGCCCCTTTGTCTGACTCTCTAAGCAGGAATACAAAAATGTAAATTTTTATCTGTAAATAGCTCTAGAGATGTCAAAAGCGCCACATGACGCAAAATGACAAATTAATATAAGAAAAAATACAAAAAATAAACAATAAAATAGGGATATCTGGGTGCAGATAACAGAAATAGTGCACAATCATAAAAATGGACTATGGGCTATTTTTATGATATTTTATGTTTTTTTTAAATAATGTTTGACAGGCCTAAACCTCCTTTAATTTCATTATGGTCAAAAAGAAGCCATAAAAGTTTGACTTTATATCTGCCACATAATAAAACAAAAGTCATTCACATTTAAAACAACATTAGAGTGAGTAAATAATCACATAATTTGTAATTTTGGCTAAACTAGTCATTGACAGGATAAGTTCGCAAACAGCTTATGTATGTTTTTACTCACCCAAATGTTTCAAATCCATTTGATGACTTACATGGAATACAAAAAGTGAAACATTTTTGAATTGAAAAACCACTTTTTAATTATATAAACTGAACGAGGATTGGGCCTTGTCAAACAGCACTAATATAGAAATAAATTATCATAAAACTAGTCCATAGTCCATTTTTATGACCGCTTGTCATAAAAAAAAGCACACTATTTCTCTTACATCTGCACCCAGATATCCCTATTTATTATCAAATATACAAATAAACCTTTAAATGATTACATTTCAGTTTAAATTTGTGTCAGGGTCTTTAAACAACTGGGGATTTAGTGCAAAAGCCGTATGGACCACCCATGGTACTTTTATTGGTGATTTTGAATCCTTTCAAATTTTCTTTGTCTTAATAATATCAACATATGTTGTGCTTTAGACCCAGGATGCGATCCTGGTGTTCTTGTGTCAGGCTTTCTAACTAGATTAACCAGAAAGACATTCTTGTCCTCAACAACCTTCATATGCTGGTGCACAATCTAGACCAACATAAACCAGCTCGTACCATCATGGAAATTAATTTTCATATTTTCATCAGGGTCTGTTTTAATACACACCATGAATAATTTGAAAAATGAGCCGAGGCACGTACCTTCCTCGTGGAAATGTTGCATTTGGTTTCTTGCCTTCCAATTCCATCTTCAAAACAATGCTGCAGATATTCGTAAAATTAAACCTGAAGGTCCTTACTGCATACTCTCAACTCTCATCTGCATCTGCCGGTGACAGTATGTGAGAACTACAAGCCATGAAATTAAATAATAAAGACATGTAGCCTTTCAGACAGACTTGTTAATATTTCTGTTGAAACCCTTGCTTCCTAACTTATTTTTGATCACATCAAGAGCAACATGTAAAATGTGTGACAGTGCCTTGCTTTTACAGAGCTGGAGTCTTCATTTGCTTTGCCACATCTTAATGTTTGCTTCAACATACAGTCTGCAAATAACATGGGACCAAGACAAACAGGAACAAAAACCAAGGTCATTTCTTCCACTACTTTGAGCCTGCTGTCTATAACCAATTAAAGACATGCAAACTACCACATTAACGAGTTTGTGTGCTCTGTGCATCTTTAAAAAGGTTAGGCATTAATAATAAATAAGTTTAAGGACTTCAGGCTTTATAGGCACACATCGTCCTTGACTAGCACTTTTGATTGTAATCATTCACCTGCCCTTCACACTCAAGATATAATAGATGCGGTGCTAAAGGGTACTGCTTGCAAATGGATCAAAAGAGGGGATTAGCAACCATTTAACCTGGGGGACATGTAACCCCTCTCATTATGGGATATAATCTTTATATTTTAAGAAAAGCATGTGGCGTAAAAGTTTCATATCAAATCAAAGCCCAGGGTTGCAAAAATTGTTTGAAAAATTTGACTTCTTGCAAACAAGAGGAAACAAAAACTTGTTATAAATGTTTTAGAATTTGTTGATGGTGCATAAATTACATTATTATGATACATATTACTATATTTACTTCAGATTTCAAATGCAATTTCATTTTGATTAGTGACAGAATCTGCACTAACCTAAGGGCCTGGTGCCACAAGGAGACCTCAGAAAACTGAAGTGGGATGCAAAATAACTTAAAAATTCTTTAAATTTATTCAAATATATAAATACCAGTGGTGTTTTAGTATCAATGTGATATTTAGAGATTCCGTATGTTCTGTGTTTTATTGACATTTTTACCTATTTAGTTATTATTAATTTTATTACAGTTAGTTTTAGTTATCTTAGTACTTCAGATAACAACTAGCTGAAATTATATAAATGTTAATTGGAATAAAAAAAAAAAATGTGGTTTTAGCTTTAATTTATATATAGGTATATAATTCATATAACTACAGTATGTAAATTAAGGTACTATATTTTAATATAATGTTTATATATATATATATATATATATATATATATATATAATATTATATATATATATATATATATATATTAAATTATAATAAAATTACCAAATAATGAATAATTGAACTTCAAGCTAAGGGGAATGCATGATGAATTGAAATTATTGAAATTATGAAAAATATAATGTATAATATAATTGATTCTAATAAATTAACAATCAATTAATAATCTAACTTAATAAAAAATCCCCAATAATTAAAAATAATAATAAAGAAGTTGGTACAACCTTTAAACTTACATCATGTATCATATTATAAATTACATATGTACTTTGTACAAATTATGCATGAAATCTGATGTAAATATAGTAGTGTACACTGTGATTTACAGCAAGCACTAACATTAGATTTTAAAACACTTAGGACAGATGTCTGTTAATTGAAAGACTTCTAAAACATTTGCAGTTAAGTCAGAAGTAGTTTAAAACATGACTTCACTGCATCTATATCTTTCTGAACATAAGAACGTGTAATATGACTAGTACCCATGTGCTTTCAACAAATCATTAATAGTACTACTGGGCGAGTTATATTGGTGAGTTCACATAATACTCAATTAGAGCTCTTGGTCAGCTTCCATTCGTCTTACCTTCCTCCCTCATCAAAACCAAATGGATGTTGGATATTGGTATTACATTTACAGTGTTTAACGGATTAGAGTACATAATAACACAATGAACAAAAATCCCACTAGTGGCAAGCAAGAATCCAATTTATTTTCAGTGCAACTATTAAATGTATCGGAAATAACTTCAGAAATGTCAAACATGTCCTGCGAGTTGGTATACATTGCAGTTTTCAGAAAGAGTCTGTGATTGCAGTCGCTTTGGGGAGCCTTTCTAACTGTCTGATTAAATTTGAGATCTGTGTGACATGACTGTGCTCTCACTTTTCACCTCGCTCCATCTTTTCTCGCTCGTTTGCTCTCTATATCTCACACTTCCTCCCCGTTTTTGGATAAAGCAGAGGCTGGTGCCACTCGTGAAATGCTCTACTTCCCCCTGACACTTTTAGAGATGGCAATGAAAATTCATAAATATTCATGTTCCACCACAGCTTCGTTGTGCCGCACATCTATAGGGCTGATAGAGAGAGAGCTTTTCTATTAGCCGGCTTTCTGCTCAGATAATGTTGGGTTCTAAAAGAGGCATTTTGGAGACTGGCTACGTGGGCACCTCCTATCAAAAGTGACAGGAAAAAGAAGGAGAGAGGCCTGGAGGAAAGGACAGAGAAAAGCACAAGAGCGAACGTGAGTCACCAGGGCGAGCGAACAGACTAAAATGAATCGCTTTAGAAAGAGGAACGCTCACACTCACTTATGCAGAGAGCAGTTGATGCTCATGCAGTGCCCTTTGTCAAGAAAACTCTACTGCTTTGATTTAAAATAAGTTTATAATTAGAGATCATTCAACTAAATAATTGAAATGATCATAACTCCCCTTCTCTCTCTAAAAGATAAACCATCTACTTCCAGCTTACACCAATTGACACCAGCCAACCAGCTTAGGCTGGTTGTAGCTGGAATTTTACATTTATTTTTTTCACAACATGGAACAAAACAGAAGGGACCAGAGAAATATCTAAAGATCAGAATAGCATAGAGACTTAAAGGGGGGCTATTATGATTTGTCCCTGTAAGCAATCACAAAATAACTACCCAGAACTCACTAGCAACTGCCTAGCAACACCATATAATTTACTCTAAAAGCAGTAACTGCATTGAAACATTAAAATGCACCAAAACACACAGTAACTGCAAAGCAATGTTCTTACAAGCACCTACAACACCTTGGCGACAATAGAAATGGCATGACAACTACTTCAACAATCTAGCAAACACAAAGGCTGTTTACGTCCTTGTGTTCTCGCTATACGTCATCATTAACCGTCATTAAGTTCAATCCCAATTCTCAAGAACGCAAGTACAGAGAACGCATGGAAGTGCCCGAATGTGTTCTTGATATTGAGGATGCATCAAGTTCAGACTTGAGGGGAATCCAGCCGTTAGAAATCCCAGTAGGCACTGCGGGTGGCCGGTGTATGGAAACCTGCAAGCTTTAAACTCGCTCTCACAAATGCTTGACTGCTCTTGAAAGTATACATTTCATCACAATATATCAATATAACATAGAACGCTGTAAAATAAGACAATATACAGAATATACGGTATGTAAATATTATCTATAATAGTTTGAAATGTTTTAATAATAATTTACATTATATGCTGTGATTATGTGGCCAGTTTAGCAAGAACGCAGCACATATCAATACTCATACAGGTGTGTTCTGTGTTCTCGTGTCCTTCCGAGTTCGTTCTTCCAAGGAAGCTTGCCAAGACCAGTATCCACGAGAACACAAGTCTGTTCTTTGCATTCTTGTTGGAATTGAGAAACAGCCACGGCAATCTGCAAAAAACAACTTAGAACACCTTACCAATAGCATAGCATTGCCCTGGCAACCAGTCACAACACTTTAGCATCCACATATGACTGCCCAGACAACCATCCACAACGCTCCTGCATCAGTGCGTGTGTCTCAGTCTGCTCCCTTGTTCAGTAGTATGGGCACTGGACAGGAAATCGGCAATTTTAAGGGCTGGTTCAACTGCAAAATCCTACCGGTGAACTAGAACGTTCGCTCCCACAATGCACCACAAAGCCTAGGGAGCATCGGTGCTCACTATGCTACATTATCGGAAATAACGTCACATTTCTGACGTCCAACTCGATAAATATAATCACATTCAATAGAAGATTTGAAAAGACAATCCGTTTCAACATAAACACACACCGCTAGACAGGTAATTAACACGTCTAATAAATTTTTATAATTAATATTCGACTGAAATGTTGTAAGAACTTACTAGTGACCGAATTTGTGTAAATGATCTACTGATTCACAAGCTCGGGAGCAAGGGAGCTGATTGAGACGCACCGAGTGACTTTTGAAAATGTAAATTCTAATTTATTATTGTTTAAAATGTCTGAAGTAAGAAAAGTACTCGACTCTTCTCAACAATCTGCATGGTTTGAGCTTTATTTAATTCTACCAATACTGGTTAAACATCTTAAATCTCTAAATCTCGAAACATGAGGAATTGCAATAGTTATGACAGCTCTAGAAAACAACACCACATACTACACACACACACACACAATACTTATTACATTCTAAGTACAATATAAAAGTCATCTTACATTTAAATTTACATTTAATCATTTAGCAGACGCTTTTATCCAAAGCGACTTACAAATGAGAACAATAGAAGCAGTCAGGTCAACAAGAGAACAACAACAGAATACAAGTGCCATGACAAGTCTCAGTTAGTCCAGTATAGAACGCATAGCCAGGTGTATATAATTTTTTTTTTTTTTTTTTTTTTTTTTTTTTATTAAATGAAAAAGACAAGAAAAGGAAAAGTACTTGTGTTAGTAGGTTAAGTGCAGGCGAAAAAGATGAGTCTTTAGATGTTTCTTGAAAATGAGTAAAGACTCCGCTGGACGAATTGAGATTGGGAGGTCATTCCACCAGCTGGGCACAGTCCAGGAAAAGGTCCGTGAGAGTGATTTTGAATTTCTTTGGGATGGCACCACAAGGCGTTGTTCACTTGCAGAGCGCAAGCTTCTGGAGGGCACATAGGATTTAACCAGTGAGTTTAGGTAAGTTGGTGCCGTGCCAGTGGTTGTCTTGCAGGCAAGCATCAGTACCTTGAATTTGATGCGAGCAGCTACTGGTAGCCAGTGTAACCTGATGAGGAGGGGAGTAACATGAGCTTTTTTTGGCTCATTGAAGACAACCCTCGCTGCTGCATTCTGGATCATTTGCAGAGGCTTGACAGTGCATGCAGGAAGGCCCGCCAGGAGAGCATTACAATAGTCCAGTCTGGAGAGGACAAGAGCTTGGACAAGAAGTTGCGTTGCTTGCTCTGACAGGAAGGGTCTAATCTTCCTAATGTTGTATAAGGCAAACCTGCAGGACCGGGTCGTTGTAGCAATGTGGTCAGTGAAGCTTAATTGATGATCCATCACAACTCCTAGGTTTCTGGCTGTCCTCGAAGGAGTTATGGTTGACGAGCCCAGCTGTATAGAGAAGTTGTGATGAATCAATGGGTTAGCTGGAATCACCAGTAGTTCAGTCTTTGTAAGGTTAAGCTGAAGGTGATGGTCATTCATCCAGCTAGAAATGTCACTCAGACAGGCTGAAATGCGAGCAGCTACCATCGGGTCATCAGGCTGGAATGAGAAGTAGAGTTGGGTGTCATCGGCATAGCAGTGATAAGAAAAGCCATGCTTCTGAATGACAGATCCTAAAGATGTCATGTAGATGGAGAAGAGAAGTGGTCCAAGTACTGAGCCCTGAGGAACCCCAGTAGCAAGGTGGTGTGACTTAGAAACCTCACCCCTCCAAGACACACTGAAGGATCTGTCAGAGAGGTAGGACTTAACCCACAGGAGAGCAGTTCCAGAGATCCCCATCTTTCTGAGGGTGGACAGGAGAATCTGGTGATTAACAGTGTCAAAAGCAGCAGACAGGTCCAGTAAGATGAGTACCGAGGATTTTGAAGCTGCTCTTGCTAGTCGCAGGGCTTCAGTAACCGAGAGCAGAGCAGTCTCAGTTGAGTGGCCACTTTTGAAGCCAGATTGGTTGCTGTCCAGGAGGTTGTTCTGTCCAAGGAACATAGAAAGCTGGTTGAACACAGCCCGCTCAAGTGTCTTTGCAATGAATGGAAGAAGGGATACCGGTCTGTAGTTTTCAAGAAGCGCTGGATTTAGAGATGGTTTCTTGAGCAGTGGGCTTACCCGAGCCTGCTTGAATGCTAAGGGAAATGTTCCAGATTGAAGAGAGGAGTTGATAATGTGAGTAAGTGAAGGTATGACTAAGGTAAGAAGAGATCGCTTGAAGGAGGTGAGTGGGGATAGGATCAAGTGGACAAGTAGTAGGATGATTGGACAGGAGAATTTTGGAGACGTCCATCTCTGAGAGTGGGGAGAAGGAGGATAAAGAGTGTGCATCAGTCATTGTGAAGTTTTCCACAGTCTGTGGTGTGGAGAATTGTTCACTGATGGATCTCGTCTTATTTGTGAAGAAAGTTGCAAAGTCTTCCGCTGTAAGAGTCGATGGAGGAGGTGGAGGCGGCGGATTAAGAAGAGAAGAGAAAGTCTTGAATAGTGTCCGAGCATCACAGCAGCTGTTAATTTTGTTGTGGTAGTAGGATGTTTTAGCTGTTAAGACCTTTGCAGAGAAGGAAGAGAGGAGTGATTGATACACACTAAAAAAATTTTTTGATTTCTGCCATTTCCTCTCTGCAGCCCTGAGTTTAGAGCGATGTTCACGGAGAACCTCGGACAGCCAGGGGGCAGATGGGGCAGTGCGTGCTGGTCTAGACAACAGTCGGGCAAAAGTTGTCCAAGCAAGATGTTAAAGTGGAGCAAAGAGTGTCCGTAGCACTGTTTGTGTCCAGAGCAGAAAACTGAGAGAATGGTGGAAGAGAGGATGAAACCACAGCAGATAGGCGAGATGGAGAGAGTGAGCGTAGGTTCCGTCGAAAGGTGACCTGCATTGGAGTGTGTGCCACTTCAGGAGTAAGTGCTAGGTTAGCAGTAATGAGGAAGTGATCAGAGGTGTGCAGTGGAGCAACTGAAGAGGTGTCCACAGAGCAACCACGCGTGTAGATGAGGTCAAGTTGGTTGCCCGATTTGTGAGTCGCTGTAGTGGACATTAGCTTGAGATCAAATGAGGTGTTTTGAAGTTTTGAAGTCAGCAGCCTGGGGTTTATCTAAGTGGATGTTGAAGTCGCCAAGCAGTACCAGAGGAGTACCATCTTCAGGAAAGTTTGATAGCAGCACATCCAACTCCTCCAAGAAGTTTCCCAGTTGACCTGGAGGACGATAAATGACCACAAAGTGGATTTTAACAGGGTGGGTTACAGTAATGGCATGTGATTCAAATGAACCAGTACCTGTAGGTGAAGGCTGAAGTTCAAATTTCCATTCTTTGGATATAAGGAGACCCGTACCTCCACCCCTCCCAGTGGTACGAGGAGTGTGGGAACAAGTGAAATTAGTAGAGAGGGCTGCAGGGGTGGCAGTATCTTCAGGTTTGATCCAAGTCTCTGTCAGTGCCATGAGGTTGAGACCGGAATGGGTAGCAATAGAGGAAATGAAGTCTGCTTTGTTAACTGCAGACTGGCAGTTCCAGAGACCAACTGGAATAGAGAGCATAGTAGTAGAGGTCAGAGGGACATGGCGTAGGTTTGTCAGACAGGCCTTCCTGCGACGTACATAGCGTGCTCTCCGAGTGTTAGTAGTGATAGTAGAGATCTGAAAGCACATAGTGACTACAAGTTTAAGATATATTTGAGAACAAACTATACAAAGAGTGCAAAAAAAGAGAAAAGCAAGACTCAGGTGCCCTGTCTGTGTCCTTGATCCGTGGAGTCGTGCAGGTAGAGTCGATTGTCTTTACACTCATCGGTCTTCACACGAGGAGGGTTCACACGAGGGTTGCCGCGACCGCTGCCGCGGTGAAACCTAGTGCTTTGTATTAGCCTGATTACCTGTGATTGAAGTCAGCTGGACACGCCTCACTATTTAGCAGATCGAAACCAGGCAGTCCCGCGATAGGCAAACGCAAAACCAAGCGCCACTTTCAGCACGTATTAACCACGGTAAGATACACACAATTTAAACCAAAACAAAAACTTTCCTAGCAATGATGATCACACACTAGTCTGATGAGAAAACAAGACAAAACACTCACAAGCTGCTGTCCTTCTATGTTGCTCGACTGTTTCTTCTATTCCAGTTTTCATTAACAAAATAACATCTAAATCTGCCTCACCCTTGTTCAGTGATTCAGAATGTTCACTAAATTGGTGTTATCTTGTTCAAGGAGCAAATATCACCTTATTTACTGAACCACATCTACTATATATATATATATATATATATATATTTATATATTGTTTTTTTTTTTTTTTTTTTTTTTACCACCAGGACATGAATGAAATACATTGTTCCTACATTAATGTTTCATGAATCACAAAATACTAGTGTGCATAACTGTGATGGAATAAAATGACAAATGTGCAGGAGCACAGGAACCACAATTCGGAAAGTAAGATAAGGGAAACTACTGTACTATAACAATAGTTAGAGTGAGAGAAGACAGAGTGATAGGATGATGGACAGACAGATGGACAGATGGACAGATAGACAGACAGACTAGATAGATAGATAGATAGATAGATAGATAGATAGATAGATAGATAGATAGATAGATAGATAGATAGATAGATAGATAGATAGATGGATGGATGGATGGATGGATGGATAGATGGATGGATGGATGGATGGATAGATAGATAGCAATGAATGAATGTGCCTGAGGGTCCGAATTCAACTCATTTCAAATTACAACTCATGAACTGAAAGAAAATCTTCTAACATACTTTAGAATATTTCATTTTTGTCATAACTCAATATGTAGTTTATCCATCACTTGGTAGAAGCAAGCCAAATTCAGCAGATGCATCTAAATATATGCTATAAAGCATTATTAATAAATTGTATGAACGAGAGAGTGGTGCAGGTCTGAGGTCAGCTGTAGTTGTGAGCCTTTGCTCTGCTGAAAGAGGAATCTCATCCGTCCCTGTCTGCAGTCTGCCCAGCGGTTCTGGTTCAGTGCTGATTTTCTATCGATCTTCTGCCTCTCTCAGAGCTCACAAGACACTACGATAAGTCTCACTGGACCTCCCAACTATCCGTCTGTTTTTAGGGCCCTGCATTTTGCCCAGGGGACTGAATGCGTGTTAAATAATTCCTGAGCAGTCATTGATACCAGATGTCAAGTGTAGATCTCTCCACTCCCCTTCATTTGGGACATTGATTTAATCGAGGTGAAAATCTGTCTCGCTCTTGTTTTCCTTTTTCATCAGATCAGACACCTACCAATGCTCAAAGGGCATAACTGTAGGTTACTTGGTGTTAAAATGTTCCCAGAGATTTTAATAGAATAATAATCTCTATTATGCATCTGTTATCACTATTTTATGCAAAAAGGTATCAAAACCAGAATCTAGGCACAAAAAAAAAAATTGTAGCTGTATGCTATTTGTTGAAATGCTACAGTATGCTTTTTGTAATATTTGCAGAAAGGAAAGACAAATATTCAACAGGATTGTACAAAATTGAATGTCACACAAAGGTACTACAACTAATTGCATAATGAGATACTGCAGACAACACAGCGATTTTTCCAGAATAACATTTGTTTAAAAAAATAATTTCCAACCCAAAATGACAATGCTCTCATTATTTATTCGGCCTCATTTCATTCCAAACACATATGCTGTTATTTTATTTTAATTTATTTTTTTACACAAAAGGAAAAACGTGTACTGTGACACAGTTCTTGCCACAAAAACTGTTAAATATTTCACCCAAAAAATGAAAATTTGCTCATGGTTGTTTCAATGGAACAAATTTTGAGAAATTTAGCAGTACATCACTTGCTCACCAATGGATCCTCTGCAGTGAATGGTGCCATCAGATTGAAAACAATTATATATATATATATATATATATATATATATATATATATATATATATATATATATAAATGATATATAATTATAAAAAGAACAGTACTTATTACATTCTTTAAGGTTTCAGGTGACTACACATGACATATGCTGTCTCACTCTACACAAAGCCCCTCTATGGACCCAGAAAACACACATCTGATGGAGCGAAACACCTCAATCTCAGAGGAGTTCAGGGCAATAAACTGAAGGAAAATGATGATGATACATGTTCCTGGAGAGCATTGCTCGAGATGCAGCACATTAGATGAACGGTAAGAGAGGTAGTATGGAGACATCACAATATTGATGACTGATATTCACAGCAGCTCATGGGGCTTTAGACATCAAATTAGTTTCAATAGAGGTAGGGAAAAAGAAAAATTGAACTGAATATTTCATTATTCAGGCCCGTTTCATATTAGGATTCGATTGGTTCCCTCGGGCAAACCACGTTTATCTGACGTTTTATTGGATGCGTTGTGAATTATAATAGCCGTTGTATTTGTTTGGTTTAATTTGGTCATTATTCACTCACCCAGATTGTTCCAAACCTATACGCTGAATCTTCATGCAGTTCTTTTCAACTCGTACAATGACTTAAGCATAAAACTATCATAGGCAATGGCTTCAAAATGTCTCCTTTTTGTGTTACAAAGAAGAAAGCTATAAACTGCATTGAATTGTCTTTGTGACAATCGATGAATGTTATTTTAAAAATCATGCAATCTGCACTGTTATCAAACTACACAAGAGATAAACAAATTAATCGGCTGCATTTGCACACTTTTACTCTGAAATACTTCTGCATGGCTCCATCCACCATTCTCTTTCAATCACGCACAGTTTTTAGTTTTTGAGATGCACCACAGACCTGCTGTTCTGAGAAGGATGCCAACGTAAAAATGATCAAGGGCAGATAAGAGCTCCCTTCTACCTCCTCGGTATCCAGTGCGTTTATAATCACTGACCTTGACCTTTCATTGCTGTGTTCTCACTGTCAGAATTCACTCTAGGTGCATGTTAACTGCATGGTAATCGAAAGCAATAAAGACTAGGGGTCACGCCGAGTTTGCATGAGGTTCTTCAAACTTTACGAATTTAATGCATCACTATCTAATGGTTTCCCTCAACGTGTTAGCATTTCTGCAAAGCACAAACTCCTAAAGCAGCTACTATGGAATCTATTATAAAAGCTGTCACAGAAGGACTGTGATAAATGATTGTGCTGCACTAATAAACTGAGTCTTTCTTTTATAGAACATCTCCACCTGCTCCAACGCTCCATACCTCCTTTCATTTTCACACACAGGATTACGCAATAGACCTAACCATTGACATACCCATCCATACCCATCTCACTGTATGTTTTTTAAATAGTTTTTTTAAAATCTGAGTTTAATGTAACAAGCTCTATGGCTTGTTGTGCACTGAAGGCATCGAAAAAAAAAAATATTCAGGTGATGTATGCCTGGTTCTAATAGGCAAAACTATTTTGAAAACAAAGACATGAAACAATGTTTCTTATTGCTTAGTAAGTCTGCTTATGCTGAATGGCACAAATGCTGCACAACAGGACAGAGAATACATAAAATTATACAATAGTGTGAAACTACAAGAAGTTCTCCAGAATGTAAGAGAAAAATAATTGAATTTCCTGTACTAATGACTTAAGTATTCTATTTATATAATATGTATTATTTCTTTAATTACTTAACTGTCTGCTTCACAGTAAAAATTTTAACACAATTAACACATGGAGATTAGTAAGAGATTATTGAGTAACATAAACAGTTTGTTAGGACTAAGACATAGTATAAAAAATTATATATATATATATATATATATATATATATATATATATATATATATATATATATATATATATATATATATATATATATATATATATATAATAGGTACAATAGCCAGTAATATGGAACAGTGTAGCTAAGGTGGAAATGAAATGCATTTTTTTTTTTTTAATTATTAACAAATTAAATGAAAATAAAAGGATGAAATTAAATAATTTAATTAAATTAAAAACTATTTTATAAACATCTTTTTGTCGTTGCTATTTGTCCACAGAGAATGACAAATGTTTTATCATGTCATATCATGGCAAAACATTTTTTTTTTTATTAAATTAATTTAAATTAATAAATAGCAATAATAATAATAATAATAATAATAATAATAATAATAATAATAATAATAATAATAATAATGAAATACAATTTCTTACTATTGGACATAAATATTGGGTAATTTATTTTATTATATTTTAAGGAGGACAGTCATAGACTATTTGCATATTTGCTAATTAAAATAAAATAAAAAAACTGAACAACAAAATATTAATGTGCTTTTAAATAAAAGTGGTGTTTTCATGAGGAGGCTTAGCATAATTGCACATTGCATCCCTTCAAACTAGCATGACCATAAAACTCCTTAAAATGCAATTAGCAGGTTAGAAGCATCTGCTAGGATGGCCAAAAATCTTGCAGATGCAGACATATCCTGAATGTGAATAGAAATAATAAGTGATTCAACAGACATCTGAATACGCGTACTCTGGGAATATGAATAAATATGTTTGAAAGAGATGTCCTTGAAATGACTGCATCCTCGTGACTAAAAATGTTTGGCAGCAAATTGATTATATTTATCGCAGACAACAAGTCAATTGTTTTGGCGGTGTGAATGAACATCCCTACAAATGTGTACATCAATTGACAGACGAACAAACCCACTTCCAAATGTAATAATTCCTGTTTAATTCTGCGATATGCAAGTGTCATTAAGATTAAGTGGCTATTGAAAATCCTTTTAATTTAGCCCTACTTGACAGTCAGGAGGTGAAAAGAAATCTGCAAGTTCTGTCAAGCCTCCATCTACATGTAATGAAAATTTTAATTTGCAAAACTACTTCCCTTCATGCACCGTTAAGTGCTTTATCTATGAGCCTAATCTCTTTGCAAGAATCACTGATGTCGCTGATAACCGACATTTCTTGAATCATAAAGAGCAAGGAATATCGAGTTAATATCCCCAGAGCACTTCCAAGAATACTAAAGAAATGAATAAAAAATAAATAAATAAATAAACAGTTCGAGCTCATTAGAGGGAACATTAAGTTATGAAGTGTATTTCTAGTCTATAACAGAAATGATCAGTGTGTCTGCGTGAGACTGTCTGTGTGTGAGCTTCCGAGCTTCTCCGATATTTTGCATTTTGATGAGCTCATTTTCATCAATTTGTGATTCATTTATCAAACAATCTATTATGTTCTATTAGTGAATATCTTGGGAAATTAGTCTTTAATTTGGAGTCAATTTAGATACGAATTCAACATCTTCGGTGTGACTGTCCTGACTCCATTGAAACAAATGTAAAATCGAACTGGAAGGCAATCTGATGGTTATGCTGCTGCCGTTTCCCATGTCACACCAGGAAATGATGTGTATTCGCAGCGTGTGATGTTCCTCAGCCCAGAATTCCCATTAAAGCTTCATCTTTATTTTACATGTTATGTCTCAGGTGTCTTTGAAGGTATCAATCAGAAGCTCCTGCAGTCAGGATGAAGGGTTATGGGTGGTAATTGGTGTACTGACCCTGGGATTCCCAACAGGTGGTCACTCAAAGCATATGCTCTTTCTGTCTCTATGTTTCCTGAAACACAGTACTGGATCAGCCATTAAAGAAAAGCTTTAAGGTGAAGTGTTTGCTATTATGTTGAAAAGGAATAGCTTACCCAAAATGTTGAAAATGCACTCATGTACATCTTGAAAACCCTGACAGTGCTTCTTTCTTCTTAAAATTTTGAGACATTTAGCATTATATAACTTGCTCACCAATGGATCCTCTGCAGTGAATGGGTGCCGTCAGAATGAGAGTTTAAATAGCAAAAAAAAAAAAAAACAATTACAATAATCCACAAGTAATCCACACCACCCCAGTCCATCAATTATCATCTTGTGAAACTAAATTCTGTGTGTATGTATGTAAGTAACAAATCCATCATTGAGATGATTTAACTTTAAACTGTTGCTTCTGGCCAAAATGTAAGTCCATAATAAGACTTTCTATAGAGAAAAAGTCTGTCCGTGTTGTCTTCTCACATTAGAATCCACCACATATATTTGTTTGGTAACACTTCAGGAACCAATTCTCACTATTTACTAGTTGCTTATTAGCATGCCTATTATTTACATATTAGCTGTTTATTAGTACTTATAAAGTATATATTCTGCATGACCATATTTTACATCCCTAATTCTACCCAATACCTAAACTTAACAACTACCTTACTAACTATTAATAAGCAGCAAATTAGTAGTTTATTGAGGCAAAAGTTGTGGTAAATGGTTTGTTAATAGCGAGATATGTGCATATTTCTCTCCTGATCCAGATGAGAAAATTTTTTCACTGGAGAAAGTGATAGAGAACTTGTTTGAAGTAATAATGTCATCATAATGATTACAAACATGCATCTTTTTGCTTAACCTATGGTGATGATGTGATGATTTTTTTGCTTAGATGCTTATTCTGACGGTACCCATTCACTGCAGAGGATCCATTTGTGAAGTGATGTAATTCTAAATTTCTCTGAATCTATTCCAATGAAGAAACATCCTCAGGCCATCCAATATGTAGATGAGCTTGAGTACATTTTCAGCACATGTACATTTTTTGGGGTGAACGATTTTTTTTAATACATTTCTTTTCTCTGCAGTTGAAATGAAAAATAAAGGCAGAAAAAAAATGCCACAAATATACCCCAAGTGACAAAAAATAAAATTAAATAAAATTCCTGTATTATACCAGCAAATCTTTTCATCTTAACATTAAGATACAAAAGTGTTGTTGTTAGAATCATTGCATTTTATATTGATCTGCAGGCTTTAGAATTTTTTATTTTTACATAGAAAACACATAAAATAAATCGTGCTCCTTCAGTTTAATGTCAGTTTCCAAAAATATAAAAAGAGAAAATGCTGGAAAGCCTGTAGCATTGAAGAAATGATGAAGCGCATGACAACAAAGTCTGTTTACACACAAAAGTGGGTTTCCATTCTTTACTGGCATATGGCTACAAAAACATCTTTTTTAATTTAACGCACAGGTTCAATGCAATCCAGTTTCTCTTTTGGTCTCAACAGGAAACAGTTTTCTTCACAGAAAATTAATGTTGTTTCAGAAAAACCAAGCGTACTATGTAAACAAAGGTATGTATTTTGAAAAACAAGATTATCCCTCATACATCTTTGGATTTGATTTCCAATGAAACTCCCCGTCGCGATACACATGAGTACGGCAGGAGTGAAGCAATTTATAATGTGTGGAACTAATATGGGGGGGGGGGGTGAAATGAATTGCTAGGAAAATGACGAATACCTTCCTGATGATGAGGAACAAATCTTGTTAATGAGATGTGCCAGTTCAGGAAGAAAAAAAGAAAAACATTACATTAAGCTGCTAAGATTCAGAATGCAGAATTCAACTAAGATAACACAAGCCCCCATACCTCCAGCTGCATAGTTTTCATTTATATTCCATGGCTGTTAAATTGCTGATAATTACAGGCATCAAACATACTAATAGCTGCTTTGATGCAATGAAAGAGGTTTTAATTATTCATATTTTGGAGTGGGGGATGGTTTGACTTTTGATCTTAAACTTGTAATTAAGTTCAAACCAACACATGTAACGTTTCATAAGAAGCAGATGAAACATTAACCACCATTTCTGTTTTAAAATGTGTTCACACACTTCTGACCACAGTTAATTAAGCCTCATGTAATAGCAGGGTTCCCTTAATGTCAATTAGAGATTAAAATTATTACGGTTTTACCTCAATATCTGGAGAAAGTCATGTTAGCATTAACATTCAATAGCAGTTTCTGAGGCTAGATTCCCTGAAGCACACACAATGTCCATATAACCTCAATATGTAAGAACAAGTCTCAAAAACTAACCAATAAAATAGATTGGAATTGTATTACATAAAACAGCATGACAGAAGTTTTATCTCAGGTGCTTTTGAGAAATCACTAGGCAACTCCAGATGGGTTTATTGATACAATTCTGCAGACGTGCAATAAAAAGCATTACACCAGGGGTGGGATGAATAAACTGCTTAGACTAGTCTTAAAGTAAGTCATCTCATTTGTTTTGTTCAAGACTGAACATAACTTTTTAAAGTCATTTACAAAAAGGTAGATTGGTCTAACGTGAATCCAAAAAGAAAGATTGATTACCCCTTGGCTGACTGCTAGTTGGTCAAACTAGTTTGTAAGAGCTCAGTACAGCTCTGATAACTCGATTGATTCAACAAACATTGATTCTCCACCGTGACTGGCCATAAAACAGATCAATGCTCTGCTTTATCATTCTCCACAAGAGATGGAAAATCTCATTACAAACTCACAATACACAACATTAATATGACATTATATTGAGATTGTGTGGGGTAACTAATACCAGGGCTGCTTCATACCACACAGAGCTCATTAAAGGAATTGTGTTCAATAGCAATTAAGCTCTATCGACTGTATTTGTGGCATATTGTCCATTAGAACCAAAAATGTTTTTAACCCTCAGTTTTAAAAAGTACACAGGGTCAGGGAGCAAACATTAAAATTAGGGGTGCTCCGATCACGATCGGCCGATCGTTAATGTGCAAATCCACTTCATTTTCAGCGTTTTTTGGCACATCTTCTCTGTTAACAACGGCTCTCTGTAGTAACAGCTGCTCTATGTGAAATCACGCACCTGATGGAATTAACCGCTGATTAGAGAACCGGCTTTACTGACAAGATGTGCATTAACGATCGGCCGATCGTGATCGGAGCACCCCTAATTAAAATAAACACTGTTACAAAAGCACAGCCACGAGACTTAAACAGTAAACATATTAGCATGATACTAGTGTAAAGTTTGAGACTTGTTTCCCACTTTTACACTTTCAGAAAAAGTACAAAGCTGTCACTGGGATAGTGCCCTATGGTGTGGTATGGTAAAAAAAATACATTCCACATCTTTGTACCTCATTTCCCTCTTAATGGTAAATTTTAGTACCTCAGAGGTACATATTAACATAAATGTATTTAAAGTGTATATATGAGAATCGGTATTATGCCCCAGTGACGGTTTCGTACCCTTTCTTCTGAGAGAGCAACTGCCTGGGTGGGGGGGGGGGCAATATTTCAAAGTATTGCAATATTTTTCATCACAAAACTGAATACGGATGCCAAGAACCAATATTTTCAGTTATATTTTTCACATTCATATTTTTGTACAAATTCTGATTCACTCACATTAAAATTTGTGAGCTGATGAAAAGTATTATATACTGTTGGTCAATGCGATCTCTTTTAATTTACTTTTTTTATATATATATATAAAATGTTATTTATTATTTATTGTCTTATCCTTTAATGTCACTGCAGAAAAATTATTATCCTTTGCTGACAAAACAAATTGTAATTTGACCAAAATTATATCAGAATGTGGATGAGGAATGTAATTGCACAAATCACGGTAGTCCAGTACCAATAAATGAAAAACAAACATATGTATAATAATGCAATACAAAATAACATAACAACAATAAAAACAGAACTGTGCTTTTTTTTTTTTTTTTTTTTTTTTTTTTTTTTATAAATCAAAATTATCATCTTTATTTTTTATTCCTTGGTGGAAAAAAAAAGACATTACGAGATGTAAACAGAATTCTGAGAAGAATAAAAAAGGCCAATATTGCAAGATGTAAACTTTTATTAGTAAAAGAAAGTCAGATCTGTGAGATAAAAAAAAAATAAAAAAAATAATAAGAATCCCATGGTGAAAACAAGCGCCTATACATTTATGAATAGAAATTTAATTTAATGTTTCCTTGGTGAATAAAATGTAAAAAATAATTTCTGAAAGATATTTAAAAAAAAAACTAATGCTGTCAAATTATTAATTGTAATGAACAGCATCCAAAATAAAAGTTTTTGTTTACTTAATATATGTGTGTGTGCTGTGTACATTTATTATGTATATATAAAGACACACACAGACAGCAAATAAGAAAAAATTACATGTATATATATATTTATATTCATAAAATGTATATTATATATAAATATATTGAATTGAAACGTTATTTATATATATATATAAATATACACAGTAAAAAAAATACAAAGAATAACTTTTATTTTAGATATGATTAATCACGATTAATGGTTTGACAGGAGTAAAATCAATAATCAAATATCAATATCAATATGGTACTATCAACCGATCTGAAAATTTTAGACCTGGAAGTTTCTTTCAAGCAGCTGCAGTTTACAACAAATATACCTAAACCTGGCCACACACACTTCCTTTACAGAAAAATACTCTATGATGAAAAAACAAGAAGCAGAAACCTTAATTGCTCCAGTTAACAGCTGTCTACACCGCATATAAACAACGTCGGAAACTACACTCCAAGCTTTTTATCGCGCCACATTGTGTCGCTCACTCTCAGTGTACATGCACAAAAACAAACGTGCCGCATAAGAAAACACATCAGTCACATGCAAGATGTCAATGGTGTGTTTTTCCAATAGGCTTCTTCCCTTGAGAACCAATGGGCTTGAGAAAATGGATGGCGTAATAAAGCAGTGAAGGAATAGCATGTAGGGAGATTTAGAAAAAGGTGTTCTGACCCTGGGGCACTGCTTTTTCAACCCTGATGGGTATAAAGAGACCCCAACTCCTGGTGGTCACTGGCTTATTAGCTCTGCCTCTCACCGCCACTCGCTGATGGGGTGATTATGGGCCATAATGGCAGCCGTGTGTGGGGGCCCTCATTAGAGAAACTAATGGACCTCTGTTTGTGTGCGAGAGAGAGAGAGAGAGAGGGAAGGGGAATGACAGAGATGAAGCGATCCGATAAAATGACAGCCCACACACAAGTCCCTATGTGTATGTGTGTGTTTATGAGCAGGAAAAAACAAAGCAGGAAACAGAGGTAGAGCGACTGAAGTGAGGACCAGAGGTGAGAGAGATTATTAAGAGTGTAAATGATGAAGAAAGGAACCATAATTACAGTTTCCTGCTAATGTAAATGCAGCTCTTTTGCTCTTAATTATGCATCTGGAGTTCAAAGGTATCACTGGGTAAGACCGGCTCCACTGTTAGCGAGCAGCTGTATAATTACCATACATTAACAGGCATATAGTTCCCACCGCACACAGTTTTAATGAGCTCAACACACTGTAATCTCGCTCACTGGGGCAGCTTTGTCAGCACGCATGAGTCTGTGTAAAGCACATTTCTTTAAATCGATAGCATATCAGGATCTGCCATGGGTATTTTAATAATTCTATAGTTAGGCTCTTATTGCAGTGGGTTTTTCAGTAACATATACATATAAAAGATACGTTTAGGGTTAGTTTTTTTTTTTTTTTTTTTTTAAGAAATTATTAATAATTTTATTCAGCAAGAATGTGTTAATTTGATCAAAAGTGAGCGTAAAGGAATTTATAGCTACAAAAAATTTCTATTTTAAATAGAAGCTGTTTTTTAATCAAAGATTCCTTGAAAAGCAAAACAAAAACAAAAAAATCGGTATGAATAGCTCTAATTATCACAGAAAATAATTTCAACTCCTCCTCAAGTTTGTAAAAACAATCAACTTTTAAAGCACTTTCAATGGAACAAGACATCGTACTGGGGTGAATATTAAAAACACACTTGTTAGAAATTACAGACATTATATCAAACCAGGGACAAAGCATCTGCCATCACATTATCCATACCTCTTTTTTACTTTATCTTGAGTTTGTAATTCTGAATGACGAGGGACCATCTCACTAATCTCTGGCTCTGGTTGGACATATGTAGGAAGACATGTTTAATAAAAAATTTTCAGTGCTAAAAATGTTGACAACTTTTCAGCTCAAATAACAATGATTTTGAACAGAAGACTAAATATAAGCAGTTCAAATAAATAAATGCATACACCCATACAAATATCAGGACTTTTATTTACAGCCCTTGAATGCCTTGCCCCATAGATAAATGCATTAGTGTGAAAACAATTATTAATACTATACATTTTTAAGAACAGAGGGCCTGAGGTAATCAGCATTGCACTCATGCTGTCAATAGCACTTCAGAACCGGGAAAGTGCTTATTTCCTTTTTTTTGTTTTTCAGTTCTAGAGAAAGTCATTGTACTGCATACAGCGGTATTGAATTCTCCTGAGAAACAACACATAAAAGCATTGTTTTAAATGCATGAACTTTAAAATAGCCTGCTGTTGTTGAGTCAGAACAGTATGAGACGAGGTTATTGTAACATAATTCAGAGTTAGACATTATGGGTTGTTGGGTGACAAAAAAACACATTAATAGTATTGTAGTGCACTTACCATCTCATGTTTTCATACTGCTGATGCATTTGGCTTTTCAATCATATACCACCTAAAAGCAAAATGTAAAATCACCGATAATTACACAGACCTGCAACTTGAGGAAAAAAACTGAAGTGCTGATTCGTCAAATGCTCATAATGTTACAGAAATATATGATGCCGAGTTCAAATGTTAGATTTTCAAATTTGATCGTAATCGTGTGGATTACTTGAGGATTATGATGATGTTTTTATCAGCTGTTTGAACTCGCATTCTGGCGGCACCCATTCACTGTAAAAGATCCATTGGTGAACCACTGATGTCAATTTCACCGAATCTGTTTTGATTAAGAAACAAACTCATCTACATCTTGGTCAGCCTTAGGGTGAGCAGATTGTCAGCAAATGTTACATTTTGGGGTGAAATATTTATTTTAGGGATCATATAAGACTTATTTGCCTTATAAATGGTTTCCTAAAGCACAAATGCTCCGAAATGCACATATTTTGTGAGAAAGGCACTATTTTTGGAATCAGCACCCCCAAAAAAGTCAGAAACAAGTACTCATTCATTCAGCAAATATAATGATATCATCGACTTTTTTGAGAATATTTAGCTGACAAGGTTTTGAGTAAACTTACACCACTGATCACAACTATCTGATTGAAGTCTTAAACTCTCATCTGACATCTACTCTAGCAAAAGAAGCCCCTAACCACTTGATTCTCTTACAAACAACTCGGCGATTGTTGGACTGAATCAGAGACACTGTTTAACAATGTTTTCCCTTCTTCTGCTCAGATGAACTGACTACAGCTCTTTATTTACCAGGCAGCGCAATCACAGTTATTCTTCTATTCAGCTGAGCAGGCTGACAGTCAGGCAGTGTCAAGCGGTTCGCTCCCCTCGGCCCGAGACCTTGAGGATGTCTGTCATGTGTCCTCCCCTCTCTCTCTCTCTCTCTCTGATCTTGTTTTTTCTTTCTCTCGCACATCCGCCTGCCCTCACTCTACCCTCCTTTACGGCGAGATAGATTGCTCCTTGTCGCTGCCAACAATCTGCAGTGCTCGGAGGGGAATGGATAACTGGGAGATTATCCATTGTGATGAGAAACATTATTTTATTCTTCGGGATAAGTGCAAGCAAAGTCATCTCTGATTCGCAGCAACAATCAATCTGCCAACACTTATTGCTAGGCGGTTCATAACAGGCCTCTGCATTCATTACCCACAGCAAACAGTGAGCGAGCGAGCCGATGTGACCCGAATATGAAAAAGCTTATCTACACAACCTAAGGCCTGATGTTTAAATACATTTTTTTAAATAAGTACAATAATTATAGGAGTTTCAAGTGACAAAAGTGTGATGGTGTAGATCAGGGCTATTCAATTGGAGGCCCGCCAATTATCTTCAACGGCCTGGAAGAAGAATCGCAGATGAACCTCAATTTGTTTTTGTTCTAATTAGTCTGTCCACAAGGTGGCAACACTGGCCCGGGCTGTTGTTTCACAGCGAAAAAAAGAAGAGGAAGACACGCAATTATGTTTAAATGTATGGCTATGGCGAGTGACCTCATGAACACGGTCTTAAAATGCTAGGAGAAAAGCGAATGTGTGTGTTAGATCTGATCAGGTTTTAAAGTGAAACCTGATGAAGTCTGTTATTGATGTAAATCAAAGAACAAAAGAAAAGGAGAAATCTTTCCACTGCTCTAGTCACTGATTAAAGGTCTTTGCACACGGAGTCCGAAATTTTCGCACGTTGAAAAATAAATACGAGCTCATGTTGTGTCAATAATGTTTTCACGCTGACTCTGAATCTTTTGTCCGTCATAAAAAAATTTGGATCAGGTTAGATTGTTCTGCGTTTTAGCATCCGTAGCATGCACTTTGCATCAGAAAGGATGGTGGAAAAAAAAAAAAAAAAACGGAAAAACGCATGCGAAAATTTCAGACTCGGTGTGCATAGACCTTAACTTTTGTAGTTTGTACAAATTTTAATTTATATTCACTTTATAGTTTATACAAATACAATTTATAGTTTATCTAAAGACTGTTTTTAGTTCACATATTAAAAGTTGTCATATTTTTCAGAGCCTCTTAAGTGTTAAAAACAATGGCTTTCAATTGTAATGTATAATAATGGCTTTCTACTGTAATGTTGAAAGGGCTAAAATTTTGGGCAAAAATTGAGAGAAAATTGATTTAATAGAGATATCAGTAACATTATTGGCATCAATGATACTGGCCTTCATTAACAGTATAGGCTGCTTAGTAAAAAGACGCCATTAAACCATAATTAAAATATACCATCATTTTTGTTGTTTCTTCATTAATTTGGAGGTTCTAAGTGAAATTATGATAACATAAATATATTAATATGCAATTAATTACATAGAAAATGTGAGATTGATTGAGAAATGTGTTATTTTTTTAAGTGATTGATAGCACTAATGTTAACCTTTCAAAGATGTTATTGTTTGTATAATATTTGTTAATTTTACAGCTCAATATGCTTTTCAATTCAGTTTCTTATTTTATATGCCCCCCAACCCCCCCCCCCCCCCCCCCCCTCGACTGCCCCTGATGTAGATTAGAAAGTGTGATGTAAGATTTGCACAAACACCTTTTGTACGTCAATATAGATGCAAATTAATTTTCAACTTTTTTGGATGTGGCATTTAAAATGTATTGGCCCCTTTTCAGAGAGAAAATCAGTGCTGAAATCATGCCATGCTCCATGATTTAAATTTGATGTTATTTCAGAACAGGAAAAAGGTAACTGATCGATGTCTTTGGTCCACAGGTGAATCTGTGAAGTCATGCTAATGACACTGACCACATTTTAATATTAAACAGTTTAGGATCAAACCCATTGCATGACTGACTATTGTTGCAGATGATTGCATCACAGTCAGTCCTCACTTATTTTCTTCAAGTATCCGTCAGTTCTTCTCAACTTCACTACAATGTGATTTCATTCGAAACACCAGAGAGCTTCAAGCAACACATGTCTGTCTTCCAAATACAAACTATTTAGATGTGATTTCACCAACCCAGCTAAGAGGGAATATTTCCAGACCTTTGGTTAATGTTCTGGCAAGGTTCTCCTAAAGTTATGAATAAACATTCTTCCAGTAACATTAAGAGAACATCAATTTCAAGTAATTTATTCTTCAATAATGGACTTAAAACATTAACACAAAAACATTTAGTTCATTGAACTTTTTTCAAAAAATGTTTTAGTTGGACTTTCCTATAACATTTTTTAAATGTTACTTGTTTGAACATTCAAAAGTAACATTTCTATAATGTTTGCAAAATGATAAAATGAATTAATGTTTCCTTTATGTTTGCATAACCAAATAAATAAATAAACTAACATTAACTAAACCTTCTTGTTCTCAGGGCCGGCCCTGACCAATTTGCAGCCCTAGGCAAGATTTTACCTGGCGCCCCATGCATCACAGCCCATTTCACCGTCATTGTGTTCATGATTTAGCATATATACTGTATATATAAACACACACACACAGACACATTACAGCAGAACTGTTTCCAACACTCATAATAAATCATCATATTAGGATGATTTCTAAAGGATCATGTGATAGACTGGATGTCACATGTGACACTGAAGAATGGAGTAATGATGCTGAAAATTCAGCTTTGCATCACATAAATAAATGATAATTTAAAGTATAATAAATTGAAAACAAATTACTTTAAATTATAATAATATATCACAATATTACATTTTTTCTGTATTTTTGATCAAATAAATGCAAGCTTGATGAGCAGAAGAAACTTCTTTCAAAAAAAATTAAAAATAGTAATGTTTCCAAACTTTTGGCCTGTAGCTACTGTATCCCCCAAAACTGCACAACTGTAGAGTAAAACATTAATAAAAAAAGTGATAATAAAAAATGCGGTTTAAAACTGACATGATTGTACAAAATCACAGTCTGGGGACTCAGAACTCAGAACAACTGCTAACATTAAGTTTAAGGTAAAAATAACTGCCATGAAATTATAGTATCTTACTCCTATGCAATAAATTGTTCTTTCATTACATCTCTTTACCTCTGTCTTTATCCTCTTCTCTTCTTTTTGGCACTGTATCTATCGCAGACTATGCTCATTTATAATGTGTCATGTAAATTCGGCCTTCCGTCACAATCAGGAAACTTTCAACCGTGTCTAGAACTGGCGCGAGCTGCCAGGCCCGTTTCTACGAGCTGTGTGTAACAAAAGCATTGCTGTTGAAGAGCCGAACTTTTTTTTTTTTTTTTTTTTTTTTTTTTTGCTTTATTGGGTAGTATTTTCGAATTAATGGTTTTTTAAATAGTAGCCTATTATTTAAAAAAATATATATGTTAAAAAAAATAAAATAAAATAATCACTCGTTAACTCATTCTGGCACCCCATTAATGAGTGGCACCCTTAGCATTTGCCTATACCGCCTATGCCGCGGGCCGGCCCTGCTTGTTCTATCAAATAATTTTTTTTAATTATTTGCATATAGGTGATTATTTATAATATTTGCATATATTTTTATGAATTATTTATGCGATATTTTCATATTTCTGCATTTCATTGTCTGTACAGTACGATGTTTGGTCTCCAAACCCCTAAGATCCCTTCTCACCCTAAATCTCCACCCTCCTGTTTATCCTTCTTTTCCTCAATGTCTTTCATTGTCTTCTTCTTTTTCTCTGGGCAAGTGTGTGTCGCAGCAGCAGATGTTCTTGATGGTGTGACATTTGGCTGTGGTGTGAAACCAGTGCTCTAGTCTTCATGCTAACTAATTAACCCAGACTAAACGCAAATGTCTAAGTGCTGCGGAGGACCGGGAGTGGATGTGCTTTCGTCTCAACATGACCCATTTATCGCTGCAGTTCCAGCGCTCCATTAATAGCATGCAATGCAGAAAAGGAGAACTATACACCCAAAAAAGGAAGATTTTTAACGTACCTCTAAGAGCTGAGGTTGTGCTTCAGGGCAAATCAGAACAGAGGGGAATAATGAAAGAGATTTATAAATAATGTTGTTCATCCATAGAAGAGCACATGCTGGGCATTGTTTTTTTTTTTTTTTTACTAAGCTAAGAGGAATTTTGTTGGAAAAAAAACCTTGCTCTAGTTGGCTTAAGCAGCTGTGCCCCTGATTTGAAGTTGAGCCAATTCATATTTTAATTAATCTGAAGGTTTTAAGAGACCAAATAAATTAGCTTTTATTTCTTTACACTCTTGCAGTAACAAACTTTTCATTTGTTGACTGCAGGTCTTCTATAAAAATCCACATTCCATGTAATCACATAATATGCTCTGATACATTTGATAGTAAGGTAAATGTTCAGTATTAAAATATCTATATTTATGAAACAAAAGCATAAAATAATGACGAATGTTATATTTGATTTATATATTAACTTAAACCTATATTAAGTGCTGTAAACTCTGTTCATTGTTAGTTCATGAATGCATGAATTCATAAAGCCTGAACTTGTAAAGTGCTACTCATGCATGAATCAAAGAACATTTCTATTCTTAAAATGAAATTAATAAAAATAAATATTATTTTTTGGCTCTCAGGATTAAATTTCTATGGGTGTCTCCCTTTCCCCAGCACCCAATTAGAAGGGACCTCATAATCACAAAACCAGATACACTGTTCCTGGTTGTCTCACAGATGCAACAGATCCTGGAGATATAGATAATAGTTTTCATTTTTGTTCAGCACATTTGGACCTGACATCTTGCATCATTAAATAATAAACAACATATTTTATGATGATTCTAATGGCACAATTTACCATGTTAACATGAAATAAAATGACTATGCTCTATACTAAACCTTAAACCATAATAATAAAATATTAAGATCAATTATGAATGCTTTGTCATCTTGGCAGTCTCCTACTTTATGCATACTGGTGTAAGGAAACATTAAAGAAAATATTTTAGTATGTGTATGTCTATTGTGTATGAATCAGATATAAGATATGACATAATGTTTGCCAAATATTCTGTTGTTTTTTTTTTTTTTTTTTTTTAATCTTCTGCACATGGCAGGTGATAAGGTAAATTATTATTATTATTTATTTATATTTTTTAT